>NC_042970.1:23215649-23363799 GCF_901001165.1 Salmo trutta | reverse complement strand
AGGAGAGAGAGAGAGAGAGAAAACGGAGAGCGAGAGAGAAAACAGGAGAGGAGACGAGAAACAGGAGGGGGGAGAGAGAGAGGGACAGGAGAGAGAGCGATCAGGAGAGAGAGAGACTGAGAGGCGAGAGAGAGCCAGGAGAGAGAAGGAGACAGGGGAGAGAGAGAGACAGGAGAGGAAAAAAAGGTCCTAGGGAGAAGGGCCATGGCCCCCGAATAAGCCATACTAGCCTCCTCTAAATAGTAGGCAGTTTGAGTAAGCGAAGTAGTATACTTTAAATGCCCAGATGTCATACTAATTTTGGTTTTGCACAACAAGCTAATCAATTAGATATGGGGAATGTGCTACCGAATATGCACGAATAGCGGGGAAACAATGCAATCACGGGTGACACATTCTCAGTATGCAAAAGTTATGTTTTAATGGTATGGGACAAAAAACAAGTATGGTTTAAAGGACGTTTTCAGCTATTCATCTAGTAGAATTCAATGCACACGTTTCCACAATGCATTGGAGGAAACTAGGCTACTTAATTGGGAAGATGCAAAAGCTTCTGCAGTGGTGGTCAATGTAGGCTAAATAGTTTTTGTTGTGCTTAAAGTATTGCATTGTGGGCTACATCTTTGAAAAGAGAAGTCTTTTTTTACTCAGTGGATTTCAGTTTTTTTACTGAAAAGTGTTTATTGGGAAAGGCAGATACCTAGTCAATTGTACAACTGAATGCATTCAGCTGAAATGTGTCTTCCGCATGAAACCCAACCCCTCTGAATCAGAGAGGTGCAGGGGGGCTGCCTTTATCGACATCCACGTCTTCGGCGCCCGGGGAACAGTGGGTTAACTGCCTTGCTCATTGTTCTCTTGGCCTTCGGCAGAGCTATTAAACAAAATCACTATCTTTTGATTTCTTAATGTGTCGGCACCGGGGACTTCGGATAATGCTGCGTTATTCATGTCATCTTAATCATGCCTTTTGATTTGAACATATGGATTGTTTTAGTTTTGCAGGCTAGGCTGCTCATTTTATTATTGTATTTATTAGATCAAGCCTTACCAGGCATTCTGATCTAGTTCCCAATGATCATAGTTTATTATGCTACTGTCCAGCGGTTCTGAATGTGATGTACCCGACTGTCCACGTTTTTCTGTGTGATAGCTTTTTGATTTGAACATTTGATAAGTTTTCGTGTCTGTAATAGGCTATTTAATTGAATTTATATACAGTCCCAGTAAAAGGTTGGGACACACCTACTCATTTAAGGGTTTTTCTTTTCTACATTGTAGATTAATTGTAGATTAATAGTGAAGACATCAAAACTATGAAATAACACATATGGAATCGTGTGGTAACCAAAAAAGTGTTAAACAAATCAAAATATATTTTAGATTCTTCAAAGTAGCCACCCTTTGCCTTGATGACAGCTTTGCACACTATTGGCATTCTCTCAACCAGCATCATGAAGAATGAGGAGTTCCCACATATGCTGAGCACTTGTTGGCTTCTTTTCCTTCACTCCGCGGTCCAACTCATCCCAAACTATCTCAATTGGGTTGAGGTTGGGTGATTGTGGAGGCCAGGTCATCTGATGTAGCACTCCATCACTCCCCTTCTTGGTCAAATAGCACATACACAGCCTGGGAGGTGTTGGGACATTGTCCTGTTGAAAAACTAATTATAGTCCCACTAAGCACAAACCAGATGGGATGGCGTATCACTGCAGAAAGCTGTGGTAGACATGCTGGTTAAGTGTGCCTTGAATTCTAAATAAATCACTGACAGTGTCACCAGCAAAGCACCCCCACACCCCCTCCTCCATGCCTCACGGTGGGAACTACACATGTGGAAATCATCCATTCACCTACTCTGCGTCTCACAAAGACATGGCGGTTGAAACCAAAAATCTCACATTTGGACTCATCAGACCAAAGGACAGATTTCCACGAGTCTAATGTCCATTGCTTGTGTTTCTTGGCCCAAGTAAGTCTCTTCTTGTTATCAGTGTCCTTTAGTAGTGGTTTCTTTGCAGCAATTCGACCATGAAGGCCTGATTCACGCAGTCTCCTCTGAACAGTTGATGTTGAGATGTGTCTATTACTTGAACTCTGTGAAGAATTTATTTGGCTGCAATCTGAGGTGCAGTAAACTCTAATGTACTTATCCACTGCAGCAGTGGTAACTCTGAGTCTTCCTTTGTTGTGGAGAGCCGTTTCATCATAGCACTTGATGGTTTTTGCGACTGCACTTGAAGAAACTTTCATAGTTCTTGACATTTTCCAGATTGACTGCCCTTCGGGACTTAAAGTAATAATGGACTGTCGTTTCTCTTTGCTTATTTGAGCTGTTCTTGCCATAATATGGACTTGGTCTTTTACCAAATAGGGCTATCTTCTGTATAACACACCTACCTTGTCAAAACACAACTGATTGGCTCAAACGCATGAAGAAGGAATTCAACAAATTAACTTTTAGGCACACCTGTTAATTGAAAAACATTCCAAGTTACTACCTCCTGAAGCTGGTTGAGAGAATGCCAAGAGTGCGCAAAGCTGTCATCAATGCAAAGGCTGGCTACTTTGAAGAATCTCAAATCTAAAATGTGTTTAACACCTTTGTTTACTACATAATTTCATACGTATTATTTCATCTTTTTGATGTCTTCACTATCATTCTTCAATGTTGAAAATAGTAAAAAATAAAGAAAAACCCTCGAATGAGTAGGTGTGTTCAAACTTTGACTGGTAGAGTATGTTAGTTAATTTTGGTTTCACTAATAAATATAAGTCCTTTTTATATAGGATAGATGGGCTATGGTATAGGTTGAATGTGATAGTCTGCCTATAACCAGCCTGAGTAGGCCTATAAATCCATTCCTATACTATTCAGAGTTTAGAGACATTTCTCAAATGGTAAATGAGCTATTATCAGGCTGGTTAATGCGATGCATGTCTGTTGAATTTGGAAAAATCCACCCGCACTCGGTCCCGCCAAACCTACTCAGCCAATCAGGGGCCACTACTGCGTTGCGGCCGTGGCATACTTTTCACTAAACGGTACGTACGATGAGAAAATAGTATGCAGTACGCTAGTATGGGTATTCAGACATGGCCACGGTCTCATTCATTGTGAAAGTGAAAAAAGGACATGTTCCTGAGCGGTAGAGCCATAAAACATGAAAGGCTATAACTGTCACTGGAAATGAGATCTTGAGAGAGTTCACCTCAGAGGGTATGCATCAGTGAATACATTTAGTGCTCTCTCCTCTCAGTCTTTACTCAATAAGCTATAGCCAGGCAGTGACTGGACACTTTACAGGTCTCCATTAACATAGCCTATAGGGCTTCTTGGTTTATTTTTTTATTTTTTTATGCTGGAGGTATTAGGTCAATTAGTTTTTCCACAAGAGATTAGCCTAAACCTATGTAACAAAATAATTCCACCCTGCTGGTACCTTTATCAACCACTGTCCCTGTCTGAGCATCAACATTGGTCTTCACACCAAAGTACGAGCAGAAGTTGTACAGCCAAAGATCTGGCCACCAAGTTCAAGCGAGAGTAAAAAGTACCAATAAAAGTGAAGACCACAATATTCTGTGAGGGAGATTTTTTCTTTCAGCAGGCTTACAGCTAAATTCTTGACATTCAGCCAGTGATCACAAAATGTCAGAGCAAAGCACTTCAAGATACAAAGATGAGCCTTTTTTACTTTAAGCTCATAGCCTACCCCAATATACAGGCTATAACTTATTTTTCAGCCTTTTTTATTTTTACAATCTTTTGACTACTAGAATATCAATAGTTGATCCTTGATCATCAAACAGCCAATCAAATGACCTGAATATAAAGACTAAAGGGAATGAATATAATATGGGCCTAGGCCCTATGCTCGTCATTTTGCCACAACAACAAGAGGAAAAATGCAACAAGGCATACTGTAAGTTACCAAAGTCATTAAAAGAAACTGACATTCAAAAATGAATATAATTAACCAAAAACGGTTGCATAAAGCACCCAAATGTGCTGAGTGAAGCATGTGTTGCAGCGGTCCATACGGCTCCTCTCTGTAAAGCACACAGAGTTACTGTCTGTCTGTCTGTCTGTCCCCATACAAAGGCAGAGAGCAGAGGACAGTGCTGTGGCAGCAGCTGCATTAAATTGTGCAGTGTCGCAGATGCACCACCAAGGAGTGGCGTAGAAGGACAGAGCCAGGGCAGCAAGCACACTGAGCCTACCTCAGAACTGGCATATGGCATTCAGCAGACTCAGAAGCACCCTCAGCTCTTACTTTCAAGTGGTACAAAATGACAGCGGTTTAGCAAACTCCGTTTTTTGTGAGATAGGAACAATGTCATGCAGAAGTATCATTACGTAGAAAGGAGGTCCAATCTTAGCCGCTCTGCCGGTTGCTTCACAGTGTTACTAACAGGAGACCTTTTCTGAGGCAGCCTCATCACACTGTAGGGCTAGCTGGTCCAATTCAGGCTAACGCAGAAACACGCATAAGTAATTGGGTACACCTGCCACAAGATATACAGTACTGTACACTGAGTATAGAAAACATTAAGAACACCAGCTCTTTCCATGACAGACTGACCAGGTGCAAGCTATGATCCCTTATTGGTGTCACTTAAATCCACTACAATCAGTGTAGATGAAGGGGAGGAGACGGTAAAATAAAGATTTTCAAGCCTTGAGACAGGTATTGTGTATGAGTGTCATTGAGAGGGTGAATGGGCAAGACAAAATATTTAAGTGCCTTTAAATGGGGAATGGTAGTAAGCGCCAGGCAAACCGGTTTGTGTCAAGAACTGCAACGCTGCTGGGTTTTTCACGCTCAACAGTTTCCTGTGTGTATCAAGAATGATCCACAGCCCAAAGGACATCCAGCCAACTTGACACAACTGTGGGAAGTATTTGAGTCAACATGGGCCAGCATCCCTGTTGAACACTTTCGACACCTTGTAGAGTCCATGCCGAGTGCAACTCAATATGAGGAAGGTGTTCCTAATGTTTAGTATACTCAGTGTATATTCTAGGCCTACTACATAGAACAGGAGCACTCCCCTGATGGCTCACATCACTGTCTAATCCACAAAATGGCCTTAAGGCCTTGTCAAGTAGGCTACATCTCATGAAGTAGGCTAGGCCTAAGCTATTGCCCTATTTTAGGCCATGCTTTGATTGGGGGGAGGGAAATCCTACATGAAGCAATAGCACCCAGAACTGAAGGAATGCTCCCAGACACACAACCCAGCAGGACATTTCTAGAACAGAACTCTGCTGATGGATGGGGTGAAGAGCCCGTGCAAACGGCAGAGAGGAAAATCAATACTTTATTAGGACACCTGGACAGAGGCCAACATCCTCACTCATTCACTCTTCAGATGCAAAATCTAGAGGTATTATTTCATGGAGTGGTTATGTTTAACTTTTTGACGTATGAATAGAAAAGCCTCTGGCATGCTCCGTTAAGGGCCAACGGCTGCATTAAAGCAGAAAAGAAGAATGAACATGGCCCTGTCAGGGAAGGCTATCATCATTAGCATGTCTCAGAGGCTGGACATAGTGCTCCTCCATTAGGAGCACAGAGACAGAATAACTCAATATGTCGATAGGGGATTGATTCCGATAAGAGCCCTTGCAGAAAACAAAAAAACCACAAGGGAATACACATTGCTTTGGGAATAGGAAGAGAAGCTTATGGGAGTCTAGTCAAGGCGTTTACTTTAAAAAAAAAAATACACTTTGAAATGATTAACACTTTCAAGGTCTCCTAAATAACCATTTTTGGGGGTGAAGGGAAGAGATGGCCTAGTTGTACAGTAGGCCAAAACAACACCTAATGAGATGTGTGAGAAGGACATCTTGCAACTAAATGGTCTTTAGAGAAGAGGATTTTGATTTAATGTTTCCATTCATGTCCACTAAAGGAGGTGTCACCAAAATGTACAACTCTGCCTTCAGCCACACTACTTTGTTCAACACCAGCTCTACATGCTACACAAAAAAGTGCATAGTTAGTCATGTTTTTATATCTTTGTTAAACAAAAACACCTGAAAAAGTTGTACTATATCATGTTAGGGCTAGTCTCTCTCGCTCTCCTCTTCTGAACCGGATATAGAGCCAGCCAGACAGCTTACAGAGGATGTCTACAGCTCTGAATCTCTTCTAATACGGTGGCGTCCCCAGACGTCTCCGAGGGTTAAAATCCTCATTACTAGTCATGGCCAGGCCCTAACCCTTTGAAATTACTCTGGCTAATTAGCACCAACGGATGGCCTCAGAGTTAATTAACTGGAATTCTCCTAAGGGGCATTATCAAAATGTTTAAGAAATTAACACATTGCCAGTTTGCCAATTGTACGTAATTGATTGGTTCCTATTCAGGTTTTGAACTCGGGCCCTTTGCCTCCGTTTAGCGAACCATCCGGGTAGAGTTAAAGGGGATTGGAATCCTGATCCATTTACAAGAGCAGAGCCTGAAACTTAGGTAGACACTGCACTGACTTGGTATAAAAACCACTGTGTGTCCTGATTGCAGTTAAATGTTTTCCAGCTAATGAGGAGGCAGTTTGCTATTAGTTCTGACTCAAAGATGAGCTGTATTGTAATTAGACAGCCACTGCATGCTAGTTAGCAGTGACGCGACGACGCATACCCTACACTTAAGGAAATGGAGAGCAGAAAGGCAGAATGATTTGAATTTGCAGCATAAACAGGCCAATGTGAATCATCTGTAAATCCCCACATAAAACCGCCCATGTAGTAATATCATGCACGATGAAGCATTAGGAGCCTAATTCAGATCAGTATTTATTCTGAAAAAAAGACGTAGTCTTCAAATGAATGGACTAATTAGGTGTTGACAGACATACACCCCTCTCCAATAGGGCGATGATGGAATCCATTTCAAATTCTCAGGGAAGTGTTCCTGCTTTAAGCCAAAACTGACAGGACAGTGGTGATTCTCTCTCAGTTTCTCATCCTTGCCTCCTACCCTCTTCTAAAGAGCTGTAGAGGAAGTCAAGGTCATGTCCCGGCCATTAGGGGACTTAGAGGACATCTGGAGGAGGCTCCATTAGGCAGTGGTAGAGGGAGCAAACCATGACGTCAGCCTGTTTGGGATGGGAGCAGTGCTGTGGTAGAGAGGGGAACGAAGAGGAGCAGGAGCAGTGCTGTGGTAGAGAGGGGAAGGAAGAGGAGGCAGGAGCAGTGCTGTGGTAGAGGGGAAGGAAGAGGAGGCAGGAGCAGTGCTGTGGTAGAGAGGGGAAGGAAGAGGAGGCAGGAGCAGTGCTGTGGTAGAGAGGGGAAGGAAGAGGAGCAGGAGCAGTGCTGTGGTAGAGAGGGGAAGGAAGAGGAGCAGGAGCAGTGCTGTGGTAGAGAGGGGAAGGAACAGGAGGCAGGAGCAGTGCTGTGGTAGAGAGGGGAAGGAAGAGGAGCAGGAGCAGTGCTGTGGTAGAGAGGGGAAGGAAGAGGAGCAGGAGCAGTGCTGTGGTAGAGAGGGGAAGGAAGAGGAGGCAGGAGCAGTGCTGTGGTAGAGAGGGGAAGGAACAGGAGGCAGGAGCAGTGCTGTGGTAGAGAGGGGAAGGAAGAGGAGGCAGGAGCAGTGCTGTAGTAGAGAGGGGAAGGAAGAGGAGGCAGGAGCAGTGCTGTGGTAGAGAGGGGAAGGAACAGGAGGCAGGAGCAGTGCTGTGGTAGAGAGGGGAAGGAAGAGGAGCAGGAGCAGTGCTGTGGTAGAGAGGGGAAGGAAGAGGAGGCAGGAGCAGTGCTGTGGTAGAGAGGGGAAGGAACAGGAGGCAGGAGCAGTGCTGTGGTAGAGAGGGGAAGGAAGAGGAGCAGGAGCAGTGCTGTGGTAGAGAGGGGAAGGAAGAGGAGCAGGAGCAGTGCTGTGGTAAAGAGCAGAGCAGTGCTGTGGTAGAGAGGGGAAGGAAGAGGAGGCAGGAGCAGTGCTGTGGTAGAGAGGGGGAAAGGAAGAGGAGGCAGGAGAGCAGTGCTGTGGTAGAGAGAGGGAAGGAAGAGGAGGCAGGAGCAGTGCTGTGGTAGAGAGGGGAAGGAAGAGGAGGCAGGAGCAGTGCTGTGGTAGAGAGGGGAAGGAAGAGGGAGGCAGGAGCAGTGCTGTGGTAGAGAGGGGAAGGAAGAGGAGGCAGGAGCAGTGCTGTGGTAGAGAGGGGAAGGAACAGGAGGCAGGAGCAGTGCTGTGGTAGAGAGGGGAAGGAAGAGGAGGCAGGAGCAGTGCTGTGGTAGAGAGGGGAAGGAAGAGGAGGCAGGAGCAGGGCTGTGGTAGAGAGGGGAAGGAAGAGGAGGCAGGAGCAGTGCTGTGGTAGAGAGGGGAAGGAAGGAGGAGGCAGGAGCAGTGCTGTGGTAGAGAGGGGAAGGAAGAGGAGGCAGGAGCAGTGCTGTAGTAGAGAGGGGAAGGAAGAGGAGGCAGGAGCAGTGCTGTGGTAGAGAGGGGAAGGAAGAGGAGCAGGAGCAGTGCTGTGGTAGAGAGGGGAAGGAAGAGGAGGGCAGGAGCAGTGCTGTGGTAGAGAGGGAAGGAACAGGAGGCAGGAGCAGTGCTGTGGTAGAGAGGGGAAGGAACAGGAGGCAGGAGCAGTGCTGTGGTAGAGAGGGGAAGGAACAGGAGGCAAGGAGCAGTGCTGTGGTAGAGAGGGGAAGGAACAGGAGGCAGGAGCAGTGCTGTGGTAGAGAGGGGAAGGAAGAGGAGGCAGGAGCAGTGCTGTGGTAGAGAGGGGAAGGAAGAGGATGGCAGGAGCAGTGCTGTGGTAGAGAGGGGAAGGAAGAGGAGGCAGGAGCAGTGCTGTGGTAGAGAGGGGAAGGAAGAGGAGGCAGGAGCAGTGCTGTGGTAGAGAGGGGAAGGAAGAGGAGCAGGAGCAGTGCTGTGGTAGAGAGGGGAAGGAAGAGGAGGCAGGAGCAGTGCTGTGGTAGAGAGGGGAAGGAAGAGGAGCAGGAGCAGTGCTGTGGTAGAGAGGGGAAGGAAGAGGAGGCAGGAGCAGTGCTGTGGTAGAGAGGGGAAGGAAGAGGAGGAGGAGCAGTGCTGTGGTAGAGAGGGGAAGGAAGAGGAGGCAGGAGCAGTGCTGTGGTAGAGAGGGGAAGGAACAGGAGGCAGGAGCAGTGCTGTGGTAGAGAGGGGAAGGAAGAGGAGCAGGAGCAGTGCTGTGGTAGAGAGGGGAAGGAAGAGGAGCAGGAGCAGTGCTGTGGTAGAGAGGGGAAGGAACAGGAGGCAGGAGCAGTGCTGTGGTAGAGAGGGGAAGGAAGAGGAGGCAGGAGCAGTGCTGTGGTAGAGAGGGGAAGGAAGAGGAGGCAGGAGCAGTGCTGTGGTAGAGAGGGGAAGGAAGAGGAGGCAGGAGCAGTGCTGTGGTAGAGAGGGGAAGGAAGAGGAGCAGGAGCAGTGCTGTGGTAGAGAGGGGAAGGAAGAGGCGCAGGAGCAGTGCTGTGGTAGAGAAGGGAAGGAACAGGAGGCAGGAGCAGTGCTGTGGTTAGAGAGGGGAAGGAAGAGGAGCAGGAGCAGTGCTGTGGTAGAGAGGGGAAGGAAGAGGAGGCAGGAGCAGTGCTGTGGTAGAGAGGGGAAGGGAAGAGGAGCAGGAGCAGTGCTGTGGTAGAGAGGGGAAGGAAGAGGAGGCAGGAGCAGTGCTGTGGTAGAGAGGGGAAGGAACAGGAGGCAGGAGCAGTGCTGTGGTAGAGAGGGGAAGGAACAGGAGGCAGGAGCAGTGCTGTGGTAGAGAGGGGAAGGAAGAGGAGGCAGGAGCAGTGCTGTAGTAGAGAGGGGAAGGAAGAGGAGGCAGGAGCAGTGCTGTGGTAGAGAGGGGAAGGAAGAGGAGGCAGGAGCAGTGCTGTGGTAGAGAGGGGAAGGAAGAGGAGGCAGGAGCAGTGCTGTGGTAGAGAGGGGAAGGAAGAGGAGGCAGGAGCAGTGCTGTGGTAGAGAGGGGAAGGAAGAGGAGGCAGGAGCAGTGCTGTGGTAGAGAGGGGAAGGAAGAGGAGGCAGGAGCAGTGCTGTAGTAGAGAGGGGAAGGAAGAGGAGGCAGGAGCAGTGCTGTGGTAGAGAGGGGAAGGAAGAGGAGCAGGAGCAGTGCTGTGGTAGAGAGGGGAAGGAAGAGGAGGCAGGAGCAGTGCTGTGGTAGAGAGGGGAAGGAACAGGAGGCAGGAGCAGTGCTGGGGTAGAGAGGGGAAGGAACAGGAGGCAGGAGCAGTGCTGTGGTAGAGAGGGGAAGGAAGAGGAGGCAGGAGCAGTGCTGTGGTAGAGAGGGGAAGGAAGAGGAGGCAGGAGCAGTGCTGTGGTAGAGAGGGGAAGGAAGAGGAGGCAGGAGCAGTGCTGTGGTAGAGAGGGGGAAGGAAGAGGAGGCAGGAGCAGTGCTGTGGTAGAGAGGGGAAGGAAGAGGAGGCAGGAGCAGTGCTGTGGTAGAGAGGGGAAGGAAGAGGAGGCAGGAGCAGTGCTGTGGTAGAGAGGGGAAGGAAGAGGAGCAGGAGCAGTGCTGTGGTAGAGAGGGGAAGGAAGAGGAGCAGGAGCAGTGCTGTGGTAGAGAGGGGAAGGAAGAGGAGGCAGGAGCAGTGCTGTGGTAGAGAGGGGAAGGAACAGGAGGCAGGAGCAGTGCTGTGGTAGAGAGGGGAAGGAACAGGAGGCAGGAGCAGTGCTGTGGTAGAGAGGGGAAGGAAGAGGAGCAGGAGCAGTGCTGTGGTAGAGAGGGGAAGGAAGAGGAGGCAGGAGCAGTGCTGTGGTAGAGAGGGGAAGGAAGAGGAGCAGGAGCAGTGCTGTGGTAGAGAGGGGAAGGAAGAGGAGCAGGAGCAGTGCTGTGGTAGAGAGGGGAAGGAACAGGAGGCAGGAGCAGTGCTGTGGTAGAGAGGGGAAGGAACAGGAGGCAGGAGCAGTGCTGTGGTAGAGAGGGGAAGGAAGAGGAGCAGGAGCAGTGCTGTGGTAGAGAGGGTAAGGAAGAGGAGCAGGAGCAGTGCTGTGGTAGAGAGGGGAAGGAACAGGAGGCAGGAGCAGTGCTGTGGTAGAGAGGGGAAGGAAGAGGAGGCAGGAACAGTGCTGTGGTAGAGAGGGGAAGGAACAGGAGGCAGGAGCAGTGCTGTGGTAGAGAGGGGAAGGAAGAGGAGCAGGAGCAGTGCTGTGGTAGAGAGGGGAAGGAAGAGGAGCAGGAGCAGTGCTGTGGTAGAGAGGGGAAGGAAGAGGAGCAGGAGCAGTGCTGTGGTAGAGAGGGGAAGGAACAGGAGGCAGGAGCAGTGCTGTGGTAGAGAGGGGAAGGAAGAGGAGGCAGGAGCAGTGCTGTGGTAGAGAGGGGAAGGAAGAGGAGGCAGGAGCAGTGCTGTGGTAGAGAGGGGAAGGAAGAGGAGGCAGGAGCAGTGCTGTGGTAGAGAGGGGAAGGAAGAGGAGCAGGAGCAGTGCTGTGGTAGAGAGGGGAAGGAAGAGGAGGCAGGAGCAGTGCTGTGGTAGAGAGGGGAAGGAAGAGGAGGCAGGAGCAGTGCTGTGGTAGAGAGGGGAAGGAAGAGGAGGCAGGAGCAGTGCTGTGGTAGAGAGGGGAAGGAAGAGGAGGCAGGAGCAGTGCTGTGGTAGAGAGGGGAAGGAACGAGGAGGCAGGAGCAGTGCTGTGGTAGAGAGGGAAGGAACAGGAGGCAGGAGCAGTGCTGTGGTAGAGAGGGGAAGGAAGAGGAGGCAGGAGCAGTGCTGTGGTAGAGAGGGGGAGGAAGAGGAGCAGGAGCAGTGCTGTGGTAGAGAAGGGAAGGAACAGGAGGCAGGAGCAGTGCTGTGGTAGAGAGGGGAAGGAAGAGGATGGCAGGAGCAGTGCTGTGGTAGAGAGGGGAAGAGAAGAGGAGTGCCGGAGCAGTGCTGTGGTAGAGGGGGAAGGAAGAGGAGCAGGAGCAGTGCTGTGGTAGAGAGGGGAAGGAAGAGGAGCAGGAGCAGTGCTGTGGTAGAGAGGGGAAGGAACAGGAGGCAGGAGCAGTGCTGTGGTAGAGAGGGGAGGAAGAGGAGGCAGGAGCAGTGCTGTGGTAGAGAGGGGAAGGAAGAGGAGCAGGAGCAGTGCTGTGGTAGAGAGGGGAAGGAAGAGGAGGCAGGAGCAGTGCTGTGGTAGAGAGGGGAAGGAAGAGGAGGCAGGAGCAGGGCTGTGGGTAGAGAGGGGAAGGAACAAGAGGCAGGAGCAGTGCTGTGGTAGAGAGGGGAAGGAAGAGGAGGCAGGAGCAGTGCTGTGGTAGAGAGGGGAAGGAACAGGAGGCAGGAGCATTGCTGTGGTAGAGAGGGAGGAGAGGAGGCAGGAAGCAGTGCTGTGGTAGAGAGGGAGAAGGAAGAGGAGGCAGGAGCAGTGCTGTGGTTAGAGAGGGGAAGGAAGAGGAGGCAGGAGCAGTGCTGTGGTCGGAGGGAAGGAAGAGGAGCAGGAGCATGCTGTGGTAGAGAGGAAGGAAGAGGAGGCAGGAGCAGTGCTGTGGTAGAGAGGGGAAGGAAGAGGAGCAGGAGCAGTGCTGTGGTAGAGAGGGGAAGGAAGAGGAGGCAGGAGCAGTGCTGTGGTAGAGAGGGGAAGGAACAGGAGGCAGGAGCAGTGCTGTGGTAGAGAGGGGAAGGAAGAGGAGCAGGAGCAGTGCTGTGGTAGAGAGGGGAAGGAAGAGGAGGCAGGAGCAGTGCTGTGGTAGAGAGGGGAAGGAAGAGGAGGCAGGAGCAGTGCTGTGGTAGAGAGGGGAAGGAAGAGGAGGCAGGAGCAGTGCTGTGGTAGAGAGGGGAAGGAAGAGGAGGCAGGAGCAGTGCTGTGGTAGAGAGGGGAAGGAACAGGAGGCAGGAGCAGTGCTGTGGTAGAGAGGGGAAGGAACAGGAGACAGGAGCAGTGCTGTGGTAGAGAGGGGAAGGAAGAGGAGGCAGGAGCAGTGCTGTGGTAGAGGGGAAGGAAGAGGAGGCAGGAGCAGTGCTGTGGTAGAGAGGGGAAGGAAGAGGAGGCAGGAGCAGTGCTGTGGTAGAGAGGGGAAGGAAGAGGAGGCAGGAGCAGTGCTGTGGTAGAGAGGGGAAGGAAGAGGAGCAGGAGCAGTGCTGTGGTAGAGAGGGGAAGGAACAGGAGGCAGGAGCAGTGCTGTGGTAGAGAGGGGAAGGAAGAGGAGCAGGAGCAGTGCTGTGGTAGAGAGGGGAAGGAAGAGGAGCAGTGGAGCATGGCTACAGGATTTAGATCACTGAGATTTGCTTCATCTGCAATGTGAGGGACAACAGGGCTTAATCTGCTGCAGACAGGCTTAGCTGGAGAACAAACCCAAGTCTCTGGGTCTCCACAGATATGATAATTGCTAACTGTCCTAGCTAATAAGAGACGTCATAGGGTCTAGAGGGAAGATAAGAATGAGGAGGCAGGTGTGGATGCTCCATCTGTCAAAGTGAACTCCTCGCACACTGGAATGATTTGTGCAGGACCTGGGTTACATAGGTTAGGTCAAGGTCAATGCCCTACAGTAGCCTATATCCTTAAAATGTGTTTACAATATTGCTCTTCATCCTTCCATTTCAACTGCTGACGTTTCCCAGCATCTCCCAAACTTAATTATCATCAATATAAAATAACTGAATTGACTGGGTTGATGTGTGCATTCATTCATTCCATTCTTGCTTTGGAGGCTGCCAAATTCAGAATGATCACAGCCCTTCTAAATTATTGAAAAAGCCTAAACACCTCTTATGAGCTACAGAAATGGCTATTAACCTTGGCGAAATGATATTCCAATCCAGTTATAGCTAACTGTACTGTATCCCTCGCTGGGAGGAAATGTAAATGTGTTCTTGCTGTAGACAGATGGGGAAGCCGCCTGGCGTTTGAAGTTCCAGCAACCAGTCGTCGCAGTCCCCACCCCCTCACTAAAATATTCAGGATAGTCTCTCATTGAGCTCCTCTCACCCTGCCGTTTCCTACTCAAACTGACGCTGGGTTGCAGCAACACGGGGCCAGAGAGCTGTGACACCATAAAGAACGCAGCAAACGTTTACAAATTCAGCACAGTGAGGCGACAGTGAAAAACAGCTGGAGGATTATCTCACTGTGCAGACAAGAATTCAGGAGATTTGATTTATGAGAAGAAAACAACCTACCCCTCTCTCTCCCTCATACACCATCCATCTGAAATATTGCGATTTCTTGCGCATTGTTATTGACAAATCATCTTAAATGTAATTCCCTGTGGAGCGGACAACTGTCATAGCCGATGAGACTCCATTGTGACACTACCTGCCAGTCAGTCAGTCATCCTGCACGGGCTCTGATACTGTGCCACAGACAACAGCATCCTGGATCGTTACTCTTATCCCTTCGGCAGTAGGCCCATAAAAGAGAGCGAGAGAGGGTGTCAAAACCAGGTGCTGCAGCCAGAAAACTTAGATTAGAAGTTCTGCATGAGTTTACCACTGGGGGGAGAGAAGTGGTGCTGAAGTCAATGTGTGCCGTCACAGACTAAAACGATCAATTGTTTGGAACGCTGGCAGATGTCCAGGCTCCTGCGGATTGCACGTAGATGAAGTCTGAACACAAGGAGAGAGGCTGGGGACGATTTAACCCCTGGGGACATGTTTAACATACAGTGAGGGGAAAAAGTATTTGATCCCCTGCTGATTTTGTACGTTTGCCCACTGACAAAGAAATGATCAGTCTATAATTTTAATGGTAGGTTTATTTGAACAGTGAGAGACAGAATAACAACAAAAAAATCCAGAAAAACATAACATTTTTGACATAAATTGATTTGCATTAATGAAATAAGTATTTGACCCCTCTGCAAAACATGACTTAGTACTTGGTGGCAAAACCCTTGTTGGCAATCAGAGAGGTCAGACGTTTCTTGTAGTTGGCCACCAGGTTTGCACACATCTCAGGAGGGATTTTGTCCCACTCCTCTTTGCAGATCTTCTCCAAGTCATTAAGGTTTCAAGGCTGACGTTTGGCAACTCGAACCTTCAGCTCCCTCCACAGATTTTATATGGGATTAAGGTCTGGAGACTGGCTAGGCCACTCCAGGACCTTAATGTGCTTCTTCTTGAGCCACTCCTTTGTTGCCTTGGCCGTGTGTTTTGGGTCATTGTCATGCTGGAATACCCATCCACGACCCATTTTCAATGCCCTGGCTGAGGGAAGGAGGTTCTCACCCAAGATTTGACGGTGCATGGCCCCGTCCATCGTCCCTTTGATGCGGTGAAGTTGTCCTGTCCCTTTAGCAGAAAAGCACCCCCAAAGCATAATGTTTCCACCTCCATGTTTGACGGTGGGGATGGTATTCTTGGGGTCATAGACAGCATTCCTCCTCCTCCAAAGACAGCGAGTTGAGTTGATGCCAAAGAGCTACATTTTGGTCTCATCTGACCACAACACTTTCACCCAGTTGTCCTCTGAATCATTCAGATGTTCATTGGCAAACTTCAGACGGGCATGTATATGTGCTTTCTTGAGCAGGGGGACCTTGCGGGCGCTGCAGGATTTCAGTCCTTCACGGCGTAGTGTGTTAACAATTGTTTTCTTGGTGACTATGTTCCCAGCTGCCTTGAGATCATTGACAAGATCCTCCCGTGTAGTTCTGGGCTGATTCCTCACCGTTCTCATGATCATTGCAACTCCACGAGGTGAGATCTTGCATGGAGCCCCAGGCCGAGGGAGATTGACAGTTCTTTTGTGTTTCTTCCATTTGCGAATAATCGCACCAACTGTTGTCACCTTCTCACCAAGCTGCTTGGCGATGGTCTTGTAGCCCATTCCAGCCTTGTGTAGGTCTACAATCTTGTCCCTGACATCCTTGGAGAGCTCTTTGGTCTTGGCCATGGTGGAGAGTTTGGAATCTGATTGATTGATTGCTTCTGTGGACAGGTGTCTTTTATACAGGTAACAAGCTGAGATTAGGAGCACTCCCTTTAACTTCTTTGGGATAGACGGCAGTATTTTCACGGCCGGATAAATAACGTACCCGATTTAAATCTGGTTACTACTCCTGACCAGAAACTAGAATATGCATATAATTAGTAGATTTGGATAGAAAATACTCTAAAGTTTCTAAAACTGTTTGAATGGTGTCTGTGAGTATAACAGAACTCATTTGGCAGGCCAAAACCTGAGAAGATTCCAAACAGGAAGCGCTTTCTCTGACTATTTCTTGGCCTTCTTGATAATCTCTATCCAAAACAGGGGATCTCTGGCATAACGTGACATTTTCTAATGCTCCTATAGGCTCTCAGAAGGCGCCAGAACATTGAATCATGACTTTGCAGGCCATGGCTGAAAAACAGTAGCGCATTTGGATAGTGGTCGATCTGAGAACAATGAGACTGGGGGCGCGTAAACGAGTCGACTCCATGTTTTCATTTTCAGTCTTTGAACGGAAACAGGGTTTCCCGGTCAGAATATTATCGCTTTTTTACGAGAAAAATCGCATTAAAATTGATTTTAAACAGCGTTTGACATGCTTCGAAGTACGGTAATGGAATATTTTGCATTTTTTTGTCACGAAACACGCCGGGCGCGTCACCCTTCTTTACCCTTCGGATAGTGTCTTAAACGCACTAACAAAACGCCGCTATTTGGATATAACTATGGATTATTTGGAACCAAACCAACATTTGTTATTGAAGTAGAAGTCCTGGGAGTGCATTCTGACGAAGAACAGCAAAGGTAATCCAATTTTTCTTATAGTAAATCTGAGTTTGGTGAGCACCACACTTGGTGGGTGTCAAAATAGCTAGCCTGTGATGGCCGGGCTATCTACTCAGAATATTGCAAAATGTGCTTTCACCGAAAAGCTATTTTAAAATCGGACATAGCGATTGCATAAAGGAGTTCTGTATCTATAATTCTTAAAATAATTGTTATGTTTATTGTGAACGTTTATCGTGAGTAATTAGGTAAATTCACCTGAAGTGTTCGGTGGGAATGCTAGTCACATGCTAATGTAAAAAGCTGGTTTTTGATATAAATATGAACTTGATTGAACAAAACATGCATGTATTGTATAACATAATGTCCTAGGAGTGTCATCTGATGAAGATCATCAAAGGTTAGTGCAGCATTTAGCTGTGGTTTTGGTTTTTGTGATATTATATGCTAGCTTGAAAAATTGGTGTCTGATTATTTCTGGCTGGGTACTCTGCTGACATAATCTAATGTTTTGCTTTCGTTGTAAAGCCTTTTTGAAATCGGACAGTGTGGTTAGATTAACGAGAGTCTTGTCTTTAAAATGGTGTAAAATAGTCATATGTTTGAGAAATTGAAGTAATAGCATTTCTAAGGTATTTGAATATCGCGCCACGGGATTCCACTGGCTGTTGAGTAGGTGGGACGCTAGCCCATAGAGGATAAGAGTGTGCTCCTAATCTCATCTCGTTACCTGTATAAAAGACACCTGGGAGCCAGAAATCTTTCTGATTGAGAGGGGGTCAAATACTTATTTCCCTCATTAAAATGCAAATCAATTTTGAACATTTTTGACATGTGTTTTTCTGGATTTTTTTGTTGTTATTCTGTCTCTCACTGTTCAAAAAATCTACCATTAAAATTATAGACTGATCATTTCTTTGTCAGTGGGCAAATGTACAAAATCAGCAGGGGATCAAGTACTTTTTTCCCCTCACTGTACCCATCTGGGCTAGAATACAATCTGGAGGAAAAATGTCTGAGCTCTGCTTCATCAAGAGTTAGGCATAGTGGTGTTGTCAATAACACCAGGGTAACAGAAAATACCACAATAGATCTGCCAAGAGATCATCTATCTAATGATATCCAATCGAAAATGTTAAACAAACCATACAACTATGCACAAGGACACCTTAACAATTTCCACAGAAAATTGTACAAAAACACATTTACTTTACATTACAGATGCAAAGTTTGGAAACAGAGTGACAGTGCCAACGATCATTCTGTTACAAACTTTGCATCTGCACCGTTTTTCAAGTATGCCTAAATGTGTTTGTAAAATGTTATGTGGAAATTGGTAAATGTAGTCCTTGTGTATAGAGTTGTATGGTTTGTTTAACTTTGCAATCATTGGTTTTAGTTTGACATACATTTTCAAGTGTCTCAGCATCACTCTGTTACTAGAGAATTGCCCTTCTCCAATACCCAATTTATCACACACACACCATGGAAACTAAGGTTTCTTGCATCATCTTCAAAATGTTTGACTTTTAAGAAAATATAAAGATGTGCAATGTAAGACAACTTGGCAGTGTGTGCCTTCTCATTATCCCAAGCCCTCTTCCTGATAGATGAAGCTAGTCCCTAGCTACCAAAGCTAAAGCTAGGCTGTCTCATTATGCAGTACCAACGAGATGAAAATATATGCTTACTTAGCACTATACACAGAATACCAAACTAGATTTTCAAGCATCAAGTACCCATGGTGGTGGTCTGTCTACTGCGCTTGCTAGGAGAGTGCTGTTAGTGTTAGCCTAGTCGTGGGATGGTGAGTGATTCAGTAACTGTGTTTGGGGCTTCAGACAGATGCTAGCCTATACTGTGGATAAAAGTAGGTATTAGGTCAACTGTGCCCTCCATGTATCTCACCTGTAGATAAAGGGCAATAACGCTAATGACAATGATTCATAACAGCAATGATGTTTTAGCAATAAACTCTGATGATAGCTAATTATTAGACTCCATTATTTAGTAAGGTTAATTAGGCTGGGGTACTTGAAAAACACATACACAACTATTTCAGGTCAATTAATATTAGAAGAGAGAAGAATTAGACTGCAGAAATAGGCCTACATTTAGCTACATCAATATAGCCTTCTGTATCTATCAATAGGAGATAGGACTATTCCCCTGGGTCACTGCTATGACGCACTCAGCAACCTTCAAACTGTGGCCACAAATAGCCCATCCTCCTTTCAAAAACATGTTCCTCACAACTAAATAACACTGGTGGAGTAATTGTGTGAATCTATATCAGTGAGGTCTGGATATAGTAAACAAAGACATCAAGCCTCATCCACTCCCAAGTTATTCTCTACCCCCAAGTGTCACTGACAAACTGCTATAACTCTGAAAACGTGTCATGATGCACAAAGTGCAAAAGCACAAAAGAAAAAGTCAACATAGGAGACTCCAAAAGTCCAACTAGCCTAGGCTAAAAGAGGCACCGACAATCTGTCAATCTCTGCTAGTTTGAGTACATATGATGCAACTTGTTTCAATCTGGTTGCCCTTAGTGTGCTGATTGACATGCTGTTCTGCAATCTCATGGCCTAACACGTTACTATTTTGTATTCTTAGAAAACGTATCCACCAAATGTAAAACTATTCTGATTCATGTAACAAAGTGTATTATAAACTAGTGACCTGACTAAAGTTGCAACTGAGAAAAAATATCTATTTCGCAACAATCAGTCAAACAGGGAAACTTTATCTACATACATTCTGTTTAAAGTACAAATAGGAAACAACCTTTGCACCATTACCCCATCTTGTAAACTGACACTACTATTAACCGCTATAGAAGCATTTAAGTCAATTGGGGTCAAAGGTAGAATAGTGAGTTACCCAAGGAAAAACAGAGGTCAATCAATATCCCATAACAGTTTAATTCATTTGAGGCACCTCGATTTAATTATTTTTAGTTGATTAACCTTGCAAATAAAATGCTGTCTGCCACACAAATTACCTCAATATTCAGCAGTTCTATACTACTGTCAATGAAACTTGATACTCAAATCACTATGTGCAGTACAACAATGGCTAGAACGCATGCATGATGCTCGTGACTAAAGTCTACTGACAGTGCTCTAGTGTTCTAACAGTTGTCTTCCATGGAAATATGTTTCGTTTTAAGATATTTCATTTCAATTGCATCGATGGTTAGGTAATTACATCGAGCTGTTTCTCAATTTTGATCTGTCAGTTCTGGCTACAGCAGCGAGTTTGCTGAGTTCTCAGTGACAGCAAAGGCGTAATGAAAAGCCTATTGTCAACATTTTAAATGATGTCAGTACCTTGAATTTGTGAAGAAATAAGTACTTAGCGCTTGCTCCGTGTAAACCTCTCGCTACAGCCTGTGATGCCATGGATGCCGCCATGTTGACCGGGAAAGAGAAAGACCGCGTGCGCGCAATCTGACCGCTGATAGGAAGGCTGGCGGAAGTGGGCGTTACAATAAGACCACATTTTCGCCACTACAATCTGTCTGATTTACCAATGTATTATGCCACTGTACCAGTCGTTAAACAGAAATGTAACATTTCAACGATAACATATATGAAAAAAGTGCATATTAGGCAATTGACAATATGAATATTTAGATATGCAAAATCACATTTTATTGGTCACATACAATGGCTAGCAGATGTTATTGCGAGTGTAGCGAAATGCTTGTGCTTCTAGTTCCGACAGTGCAGCTAACAAAACCACAACAACTACCTAATACACACAAATATAAGTAAAGGGATAAAATAACAATATGTACACATAAATATATGGATGAGCAATGACCGAGCAGCATAGGCAAGATACGATAGATGGTATAAAATGCAGTATATGCATATGGGTTGAGTAATGCAAGTTATGTCAACATCATTATTAAAGTGGCATTAATAATGTCACTAGTGATCCATTTGTTAGAGTGGCCAATGATTTCAAGGCAGTAGCCTCTCTGTGTTAATGGTGGCTATTTAACAGTCTGATGGCCTTGAGATATAAGCTATTTTTCAGTCTCTCTGTCCCAGCTTTGATGCACCTGTACTGCCCTCGCCTTCTGGATGGTTACAGGGTGAACAGGCAGTGGCTCGGGTGGTTCTTGTCCTTGATGATCTTTTTGGCCTTCCTGTGACATCAGGTGCTGTAGGTGTAATGGAGGGCAGGTAGTTTGCCCCCGGTGATGCGTTGTGCAGACCGCATCACCCTCTGGAGAGCCTTGCGGTTGTGAGTGGTGCAGTTGCCGTACCAGGCGATGATACAGCACGACAGGATGCTCTTAATTGTGCATATGTAAAAGTTTTATGTGACAAGCCAAATTTCTTCAGCTTCCTGAGGTTGAAGAGGCGCTGTTGAGCCTTCATCACCACACTGTCTGTTTGGGTGGCCCATTTCAGTTTGTCCGTGATGTGTACGCCGAGGAACTTAAAACTTTCCACCTTCTCCACTGCTATCCCGTCAATGTGGATAGGGGGGTGCTCCCTCTGCGGTTTCCTGAAGTCCACGATCATCTCCTTTGTTTTGTTGACGTTGAGTGAGAGGTTGTTTTCCTGACACCACACTCTGAGTGCCCTCACTCCCTATAGGCTGTCTTGTCGTTGTTGGTGATCAGGCCTACTACTGTTGTGTCGTCTGCAAACTTATTGATTGAGTTGGAGGCGTGTATGGCCACGCAGTCATGGGTGAACACAGAGTACAGGAGGGGGCTGATCACGCACCCTTGTGGGGCCCCAGTGTTGTCTCTCAAAGCACTTCATGATGACAGGAGTGAGCGCTATAGGGCGATGGTCATTCAGTTCAGTTACCTTTGCCTTCTTGGGTACAGGAACAAAGGTGGCCATCTTGAAGCATGTGGGGACAGCAGAATGGGATAGGGAGAGATGGCAGTGCGTTGGTGGCACTGTATTATTGTCAAAGCGGGCAAAGAAGGTGTTTAGTTTGTCTGGAAGCAAGACGTCGGTGTCTGTTACATGGCTGATTTTCTTTTTGTAGACATTCCACTGATTTCAAAACTCTGTCAACTTCTATCGTGACAGCAACACTGTTGATCGCCGTTTCTTCCCCATCACTGTCATCAGAAGACTCGACATTGTCTGGTTCAATGAAACTGTTATTACCTAAGTCAGATATTTCCTCACTGTCTGATTCATTTTCAGAGTCACGATCGTCCTCCAGAAAGTAGTCCATCAGAACTTTTTCCCACTAACCTGTGCTAAATTCAGGGCAGCAATGTTGTTGAGAGCAGTGGCAACACTTTTACAGTTCTCGATGGCTACTGTATCTTTCATAAAATCCACGGTAGAAAGGATTATTCACACATACTGAGCAGCTCATGTTATAGAAGCGTAATACATGGCAGACCAATCCGAACTCACCTCTTGGCATGTCCAGCCCGTCCATTATCTCAGCCAATCATGGATTGTGGGAAGGTCCCTCACTTTTTTCCATGGCTCAACCAACTAGGTTCGTAATTTAACACTTTTATTCATATTTAGAAATGGCATACAAGTTTGTTATTAAGGCACATGAAAGTTCACATGTTCCAGAAGGCATTTCTACCAAAAACCGCATTATGATAAATAAATAAAAAATATGTTCAAATGCCTCTCCTGTGAAGTAGTGACATGCGACTTATGCCTAGCTTCCTGAAACTGGTCATCTTCAGAGTACAATCCAGACAGAACTTTTAATTTGTTAAAAGAGACCTATCATCTGCAGGCCATATGCCATGCCATATCAGTCAAATAATGTATGTGCAAACAGTCCTCCCTCACTGAAACCTGTATTTACACATATTACTGGACAGTAAATTACAGGGGCAGAAAGATGAGTGAAGTTAATAGAGAACATGCACATTGTCAAAGGTGTATCTTCAGCCTGGTCTCATTGACTAGACGTAACATAGTAAATGTAAATCTGTCACACTCAAATGAGTATAATATGTTACTTTTGGTATGGTTAAATAAGACAGAAGGTTACTGAAGCAATAACAAAAGGAAGGAGGTTGGTCAGGCGTATAATGCAAATGTCTAACAACCCAAAGGTTGCATGTTCGAATCACATCACAAACAACTTGAGCATTTTATCTAATTAGCAACATTCCAACTTCTTACTACTTTTTAGCTACTTTGCAACTACTTAGCATGTTAGTGAACTCTTCCCCTAACCCTGACCTTATCCTTAACCCTAACCTTAACCCTAACCTTAACCTCTAACCCCAACCCTAGATAATGTTAGCCACCTAGCTAACGTTAGCCACAAGAACTTGTAATTTGTAACATATGATACGAATTGTAATTTATAACATATCAGATGAAATGGATCCACAAATGAATACATACCATATTAAACATAAAATACCATGCTAAATGGAAGGAGACAGATTTACCTTTACTATGTTACTTCTACCCCCGTGCCCAGATTGGTATCTCATCTGTTTTGAGCCTCCAGCTCATTTCGCTTTAATGACCTTGTGTATTCAGTGCTGCACCAAGCTGCCACTCTCCTCAGTAGACAAGGATTGTGTGAGCTCGACTGAATAGCTAAATAACCCACTCACCCAGTCCTCCAGAGCACTCATTACCCTGACATCTTTAAAGGGCAGAGAGGGCAAAGTGATCATAAAGAGCAGTGATTATGACAGAGAGTGAGAGAGACACACGCTTAGAAATGATCAGTGTCAGCAGCAGACGAGGGAGGGCGAGACAGAGGGGAGGAGAAGGTGATGAAGCACCTCTCGAAAAAAAGATGAGTGTGTTTTCTTCAGCCCTGTTTCGGTCAAATAAACAAAGCTGTTCGGCTGTGAAAATGAATTCCACTTTTGACATGTACAAATGTGGGAAATGTTATAACGGCAAATGAGGTGAATTTGCTTCCTGTTTATTCTATTCTTTGCTTTGCCAACCAACCTCTCTCATTTGGGAAGCGCTTTTAATAGTCAGTGATCCATATTCCGTAAAGTAAAATATTTTCTGGGTGTTCTGGCCTTTCTCTAATTTATAACCAAGACAAGAGCAAAAATGAAGTAAAGGTGCTGGCTCTGCACAATATTTGATTCTGTCAACAAATTGTGCCTAATGTATGAAAATCCCTGTCCCATAGTATCAATGCATTGTTGTCGTGAAATTGGAATCTTCAACTCAGTAGGCTATAAACAGATCAAATCAACCAGAGTGATTAACAGGCATTATGGTTTTCCTTTTCATCCGGATGGACATGCCTTTCAGAATACCAACGTGTCTGACTCATGCAATTACATTTTTTTCATTTAAGATGATGTTCTCTCTCACAGAACAAGCAAATGTGTATTTTGTCCCTGGCGGGAAAGAAATGTGGCTTGTTGTATTCCTGATTTACAATCTGTTTATACTTTAGCAGTTACTTTGGAATTAGTATAGGTGACACATCTGTTACTGGTTATCATAATTCGTAGCAGAGTGTCACTCTTTCCATAACACACATTCCAATTTGTGGCTGCGTGCACAGGCTTCTTGCCATCATCTCAACACCTCGTTGCAGGTCCCTCATTGTTCCTGGGGTGTAAAAAGAGAACATTCAGACATGGACAATGTAACATGTCAATGTGAAAACTTCCTCAATGTCATTCCATAGTGTTTTTATTCTAACATAAAAAACATTATACACTCTCTGATTGTTATGAAAGTTATACTTACCTTTGAGAGATAAGATGGTAGAGGTATGGTGTGATATTTGCATTGAGATGATGTGCAGATTATTTTACTTGGCATCAAAGGAAGAATGGATGAACGGACACAGTGACACATTGACTCTGTACCGGTACCCGCTGTATATAGCCCCGCTATTGTTATTTACTGTTGCTCTTGAATTATTTGTTATTCTTATCTCTTACTTTTTTTAATGTATTTTCTTAAAACTCCATTGTTGGTTAAGGGCTTGTAAGTAAGCATTCGGCGCATGTGACAAATAAAAATGTGATTTGATTTGAAAGGAAAGAAGGATAGAATAGATGGACAGGGGAAGTAAAGGAACTTGTGGGCTTAGAACAATAGGACACAATCTCTCAAATCAAATGCAGTGATTTCATTCACAATGTAGATAATGATGTGAGTCCCAGACATACAGCTTTAATTAGTCAGCGAAGGATACATTTTCTCTAGCTTTATAGTCATTAGAAACAGCACTGAAACTTCTATGCAGCTCCTGTTTATGTCCAACCTCATTAACACCTCTGGTCTCTTCTACAACCATGTTCAGCGTTACTCTAAGAGGGAGATAATGATGTCGCACATCTGATCTCCCTCGCTCCCACCACTATTCCCATAAGAGAGTCCAGGGAGGCACCGCAAGTGTTTTGTGGTTTTCCTCCATAATACAAAGCCAATTTCCACTCAGCAGGCCATAGGCACGAAGAGGAGAGCCACAGATCCCAGAAGGCTGTGTGGTCTGCTCACCCTTCCCTCACACTTATGTAACAGCAGGGCTTCACTACCAACCCACAGGGCTCACTGCATGGGACTGAGATCTCAGGGCCTGCCCAGTGGAATCTGGTCTCCATTGCCTCTCTCTGTCTTCCTGTCTCTGTTTCTGTCTGTCCCTCTCTCGGTCTCTGTCTGTCTGTCTCTCTGTCTCGCTCTTTCTTTTTCTCCTCTCTCTGATCAGTCTGTTAACCCCATTTTTCGGCAGCGAGTTTGAACCCTGAGTTCTGCTCGGTGCTAATGATGAACGTCCCGGGGCCCTCTTCATAAGTCAATGAGACACTGACAGCTAGGCGGTGCCGTCTCATTAAATGGGCTGCTTGGTGTGGCGTATCACCGACTATAAAAGAGAAAGGGCCAACTGAATAATCCTCCTTCCATCCCTCTCCTCACAGGCTGAGTCTCAGCCTGAACAGCCTTGGGCCCTATGGGCATCCCTGAAAAAGCTTTTCCATCCTGAGAGAGAGGATCTTAAGTCTTTGCTTCTTCTTTTTAGATTCACCCTGCTCACATTAAAGGCCCCAGCCACTCTCCTCTGGCTCAATGCAAATAGGCTCATTTCAGTTCATTAACTCCCCACTCCTATGCCTGCACTCTGTCTCCCTATCTGAAAAAGAAAGACATTGTGAGGCACACTCTCAATGATTTGGATGTGCAATGGTGCCTCTTTGAATGTAGTATATGATACACTCAGGGACAGAGTTTCAAAATGGCTGCCGGTCTTGTTACTGTGCTGTTATCCCTGTCAAAACCTCGCTTTGACACTCAGTTTTATCGTATGTTTTGCTCACAGCTTTATGTAGCATTAGGCAGCCACAGGAAGTCCTTGTTTTCTATCCGCCAGAATACCAAATGAGTCAGAGAGATGGGGAATTAATGCACATAACTGCTGAGTCAACGGGCAGGGAATCTAGGAGCTTAGTCACAGAGAACGTAAACCTTCTGCCTGAAGAGGAAATTAAAATGGGAGAGAGATACCATTATGACCCATGATGGAGATCAGAATGCATGGTCATTCTGTGCTCAGCACATCTTTTCATATGATAGAACGCAAACATAATTAATCATCTTTTTTGTCCCACTCTAGTGCCCCCAGTGTCAAATCAATGTTTATGTATGAGTCTAAGTCCTCCTCCCCAGCTCTCCACACTAGTATATCTGTAACCCTAATAATATGGCAATAGTCATAAATACAGTCATATTAAAACTGTCTAGATTTACCATTTTATTTTCCTGGGTGTACAAATGACTTTCTGTTTGTTTGCTTTGGACCAACATTACCAGTCAAAGTTTGGACACTATCACGTTTCAGGTAAGACACAAATGCAGACTGTGTTCAAGTGACAATGTTGATTACAGCAACAGGGGCAGGCAATGACAGGTCAAGGCAGGCATGGGACGATAATCCAGAGTTTGTGGGGCAAAGGTTCAGGATAGCAGGCAGGCTCAGGCAGAGGGGTCAGGCAGGCGGGCTCAGAGTCAGGACAGGCAAAGGTCAAACCAGGAGGGTGAGAAAAGAGAGACTGAGGAAAAGACGGAGCTGAGACAACCGCTGGTTGACTTGACAAACCGCTGGTTGACTTGACAAACAAGACGAACTGGCAACAGGACAAACAGAGAACACAGGTATAAGTACCCAGGGGATAATGGGAAGATGGGTGACACCTGGAGGGGGGTGGAGACAAGCACAAAGACAGGTGAAACAGATCAGGGCGTGACAGACACCTACTCATTCAGGGATTTTCTTTATTTTTACTATTTTCTACATTGTACAATAATGGTGAAGACATCAAAACTATGAAATAACACGTATGGAATCATGTAGTAACCAAGAAAGTGTTAAACAAATCAAAATATATTGTATATTTGAGATTCTTCAAAGTAGTCACCTTTTGCCTTGATGAAACTTTGCACACTCTTGGCATTCCCTCAACCAGCTTCACCTGGAATGCAGTCTTGAAGGAGTTCCCAACATATGCTTTTCCTTCACTCTGCGGTCCAACTCATCCCAAACCATCTCAATTGGGTTGAGGTCGGGTGATTGTCGAGGCAAGGTCATCTGATGCAGCACTCCATCACTCCCCTTCTTGGTCAAATAGCACATACACAGCCTGGGAGGTGTTGGGACATTGTCCTGTTGAAAAACAAGTGATAGTCCCACTAAGCTCAAAACAGATGGAGTGGTGTATTGCCTGCAGAATGCTGTGGGTAGCCATGCTAATTAAGTGTGCCTTGATTCTAAATAAATCACCGACTAGTGTCACCAGCAAAGCACCCCCACACCATCACACCTCCTCCTCCATGCTTAATGTGGGAACCACACATGCAGAGATCATCCATTCACCTACTCTGCGTCTCACAAAGACACGGCGGATGGAACCAAAAATCTCACATTGGACTCATCAGACCAAGGAAAGATTTCACCAGTCTATTGTCCATTGCTGATATCTATTGACCCAAGTAAGTCTCTTCTTGTTATCAGTGTCCTTAGTAGTGGTTTCTTTGCAGCAATTCGACCATGAAGGCCTGATTCACGCAGTCTCCTCTGAACAGTTGATGTTGAGATGTGTCTATTACTTGAACTCTGTGAAGCATTTATTTGGGCTGCAATCTGAGGTGCAGTAAACTCTAATGTACTTATCCACTGCAGCAGTGGTAACTCTGAGTCTTCCTTTGTTGGGAGAGCCGTTTCATCATAGCACTTGATGGTTTTTGCGACTGCACTTGAAGAAACTTTCATAGTTCTTGACATTTTCCAGATTGACTGCCCTTCGTGACTTAAAGTAATAATGACTGTTGTTTCTCTTTGCTTATTTGAGCTGTTCTTGAGCCATAATATGAACTTGTTTTTTTGTTTTTTTTTAAATGGCCATCTTCTGTACATCACCCCTACCTTGTCACAACACATAACAGGGTGACTCAAACGCATTGAGAAGGAAAGAAATTCCATAAATTAACTTTTACCAAGGCACACCGTTAATTGAAATGCATTCCAGGTGAGCTAACTTATGAGCACTGGTTGAGAGAATGCCAAGAGTGTGCACAGCTGTCATCAAGGCAAAGGGTGGTACTTTGAGAATCTCAAATATAAAATTGATTTTGATTTGTTTCATACTTTTTTGGTTACTACATGATTCCATATGTGTTATTTAATAGTTTTGATGTCTTCGCTATTATTCTACAATGTAGAAAATTGTACAAATAAAAAAAAAAACTTGAATGAGTAGTGTTCCCAAACTTTTGACTGGTACTGTATATGTGGTGTAAAAAGCAAGTATGTGTCTACATGTTGTATTTGGAGTGAACATGTACAATATTTAACATTTAGCAGACACTTTTCTCCACAGCGACGTACCGTCATGTTCTGCATACTTTTTTATACATAGGTGGCCACGGAAATTGAATCCACCAGTCCTGGAGTTGCAGGAGCCATGCTCTATCAATTGCGCTAAAGAGGTTTGAATCAGTACAAAAACCCTACACACCTGCAGCATCCTTCCCAGAGCCTGGAAATCAGAGATAGCTATCCACTCAGCTGGGGCATTCATTTTAGTAGAGGAATAACATGAAGGGTCTGTATGGGGAATTGTTGAAGATTTATCTTGATTAAATATTTCATAGCTAAAATGTAAAACATTTAAAGTGTTGCTGGTGAGAAGACGTGTTTAAAAATCTGTAGTTATTTTAAGAATCTATATAAATTTGCAACATTTCACAGGCCTTAGGCTGACAACATGTTTTGAAATAGAGGTATCTAACACATAGGAGTGTTCAATCTGTTAATTGGCTTGCTTTATTCACTCAAACAAACCATTAAAACAAACTTTACAAAATAAACACTACGATACAAATGTTACATCTGATTTTCTGCCTCAAAAGCGGCCCCTGTTTCATTTCAGTCTTGAATATCACACACTGCATGCCTCACTGCACTGTCTGGGGAGCTGGAATCTCATAACCAATACCAAACACAGCACCTGCTGTATGCACTGACTGCCAGGCCAGACCAGCAGAGACTGGAAAGGGCTTAGATGTGCATATGAGAGAGTCAGAAAGCCAAATTCTTCTCAAGCTCCACACTGCACGCTGTGCCACCTTCATCTCCAAAGGAGGACTGGGTCATACTTAAAACTCTTAGCTGCTCCTCTTCTCCTTTTCATTCCCTTACAAACCTCTGCCACATCAGCTACAGTTCTGCCTGTGACCTCAGAGAAGCAGCTGGATTTCTCTTATCCCCCTCTCTCTGGGGGAATAGCACTGAGGATGAGGAGCTGGAGGGAGGAGAGAAGAGAGAGATACTGGAGTTGGGCCACTGTGCTGAATACATAAATACTCAACATGATAGAGGCACATAAAACTCCAGGCACATGCTTGAGGTTGATTATCATTTAAGTCCATGTAGTCCCGGGACACCCTTGAAAAAGTCATGGGACCTGTGCGTTCCGTGGGATCTGAAGAAATGTCAATAAAGTTATCAAAGCAATCAGGTGCAGTGGTGAGGGTGATATTGGTGTGATAAATCATACCGTGCCTACAGAGGATCACAGTGGAGCTAGGGAGGAGTGGGACACAATGGGGTCACATGATACTTAGTGCGTGATCCTATATACTCTGGGGAAACAGGGAGAACACCCTTTTCAAGTCAGTTTTGAGTGTGAGCTCTTGATGCAAAGGTCATTTGTGACACAGATCAGTTGAAGTCGAAGTTTACATACACCTTAGCCAAATACATTTGAAACTCAGTTTTTCACAATTCTTGACAATTAATTCTAGTAAATTCCTGTCTTGGTCAGGCTAGGATCACACATTATTTTAAGAATATGAAATGTCAGAATAATAGTGGAGGAGAATGATTTATTTCAGCTTTTATTTCTTTCATCACATTCCTAGTGGGTCTCGAAGTCCAGCATACACTCAATTCGAATTGGTAGCATTGCCTTTACATTGTTTAACTGTGGGTCAAACGTTTTGGGATAGCCTTCCACGAAGTGTTCCCACAATAAGTTGGGTGAATATCTGGCCCATTCCTCCTGACAGAGCTGGTGTAATTGAGTCAGGTTTGTAGGCCTCCATCAGTCGCACACCGCTTTTTCAGTTCTGCCCACAGATTTTCTATAGGATTGAGGTCCGAGGCTTTGTGATGGCCACTCCAATACCTTGACTTTGTTGTGCTTAAGCCATTTTGCCACAACTTTGGAAGTATGATTTGGGGTCAGTGTCCATTTGGAAGATCCATTTGCGAGCCAAGCACCAGTCCCTTCTGCAGCAAAGCAGCCCCCACAACATGGATGCTGCCACCCCTGTGCTTCACGGTTGGGAGTGGTGCTCTTCGGCTTGCAAGCCTCCCCTTTTTTTCCTCCAAACATAACAATGGTCATTATGGCCAAACAGTTCTATTTTTGTTTCATCAGACCAGAGGACATTTCTCCAAAAAGTACCATCTTTGTCCACATGTGCAGTTGCAAACTGTAGTCTGGCTTTTTTTATGGCAGTTTTGGAGCAGTGGCTTCTTCCTTGCTGAGCGACCTTTCAGGTTATGTAGCTATAGAACTCATTTTACTGTGGATATAGATACTTTTGTACCTGTTTCCTCCAGCATCTTCACAAGGTCCTTTGCTGTTGTTCTGGGATTGATTTGTACTTTTCGCACCAAAGTACGTTCATCTCTAGGAGACAGAACGCGTCTCCTTCCTGAGCGGAATGACGGCTGTGTGGTCCCATGGTGTTAATACTTGCGTACTATTGTTTGTACAGATGAACATGGTACCTTCAGGCGTTTGGAAATTGCTCCCAAGGATGAACCTTTTTTTTCTGAGGTCTTGGCTGATTTCTTTGATATTCCCATGATGTCAAGCAAAGAGGGAACTGAGTTTGAAGGTAGGCCTTGACATACATCCACAGATAAGGGCCTCCAATTGACTCAAGATTATGTCAATTAGCTTGTCAGAACTTCTAAAGCCATGACATCATTTTCTGGAATTTTCTAACCTGTTTAAAGGCACAGTCAACTTAGTGTATGTAAACTTCCGACTTCAACTGTACCTTTGTGAGGGATGTCTCTGGTGTGTTTTCTCAGAATAGCTGCTTATGTCTCTGCTGCTGTCTCTCTCGAGGGTATGTTTGGCAATACAACAGCTACTTCACATCAGTTACATCAAAAACATGGCCTGAATTAGGCATGAATAGAAAAATCTTTCTGAGGGCATGTTTTCTTTAAACATTTATTATGTGTGACCACAGCAATGCTGATTAATTTTCATATGTGACCCAATAGTGCTCTATAATCATTTTGGTCATGTAATTACAAAGCAAGTCAATTAGTTAGTCACTAATGTAGTGGAACAAGATAAAAAAAACACCTATGATTTACAGGCTTGTCATATTGTTGCTGTGTCTTGGCTAAAATGCTTTTTATATCTTATCAACGGGCAAAGTGCCCCCGACACAACCTCAATCGTGGTTAATTACCAACACTAGTAAAAAGCAACACAACTGTATGTAGATGAATGCGGGTGAGAGAAGAGATTTTGGGAGGCCCATTAATTAACCTTGTTTGCCAGTGTTGTGTGGAGGTATGTACGCCTCCTCCATTGAAGGCCCTCATCGCTTTGAGAATGTCAGGGGATCCACTACTAATTAACCTTGTGGGGACAACCTCTGTTTGAGGAGACTGGGGGAGAAATATTAAGGAGATGTTCAGAGGGCCATTAGCAACAAGATTAACACATCTAACTTTTAAGTGGCTTGTTTGACACAAAACCAATATTTGTCTGAACTCCCGGTACTCCTCTGCATGGCCCCGCTGAAGTCTAATTGAAGCTTGTTTTCCCCCCTCTGAAACCTCACATATCATACAGCTGTCATCTCTATTACTAGGATTTATGATCTTATTGGATATCTGTATTGAGTGTGTGCATTACAAAGCTATACACTGTAGGATGTTTATTGAGTACTTGAGGAAAAATGTAAGCCCTCTTTTTAGGAGAAGCTAGTTTAGAGCAGGGGTGGATCAGGCTAACAGTCTCCTTTGCAGTCCACAGACGTAAAACACAAGCGATATTGGCAACTTTTATGTAAATTATGTCGTGCACTAGTGACTCACTCAGCAATTTTGGTGCAGTGAGGGCAGGAGAATGAATACAATCCATTCACATCGTATCATAATGCTAAGGACCCTAAGGACCCTGGACGAAACACCTCCCTCTGCAACTGGATACTGGACTTCCTGACGGGCCACCCCCAAATGGTAAGGGTAGGTAACAACACAACCGCCACGCTGATCCTCAACACACCCTCCAGGGGTGCGTGGTCAGTGTCCCTCCTGTACTCCCTGTTCACTCATGACTGCACGGCAAGGCACGACTCCAACACCATCATTAAGTTTGCAAATGACACAACAGAGGTACGGCCTGATCACCGACAATGACGAGACAGCCTATAGGGAGGAGTCAGAGACCTGGGCAGTGTGGTGGCCAGGACAACAACCTCTCCCTCAACATGATCAAGACAAAGGAGATGATTGTGGACTACAGGAAAAGGAGGACCGAGCATGCCCCCATTCTCATCGACGGGGCTGTAGTGGAGCAGGTTGAGAGCTTCAAGTTTCTTGGTGTCCACATCACCAACAAACTAACATGGTCCAAGCACACCAAGACAGTGGTGAAGAGGGCACAACAAAAACTTATTCCCACTCAGGAGACTGAAAAGATTTGGCATGTGTCCTCAGATCCTCAAAAGGTTCTACAACTGCACCATCGAGAGCATCCTGACTGGTTGCGTCACTGCCTGGTATGGCAACTGCTCGGCTTTCGACCGCAAGGCACTACAGAGGGTAGTGTGTGCGGCCCAGTACATCACTGGGGTCAAACTTCCTGCCGTCCAGGACCTCTATACTAGGCAGTGTCAGAGGAAGGCCCTAAATATTGTCAAAGACTCCAGCCACCCTAGTCATAGAATATTCTCCGCTGCTACCGCATGGCAAGCGTACCGGAGTGCCAAGTCTAGGTCCAGAGGCTTCTAAACGCTTCTACCTGCAAGCCATAAGACTCCTGAACATCTAATCAAATGGCTACCTGGAACTATTTGCATTGCCCCCCCCCCCCCCCATTTTACGCTGCTGCTACTCGCTGTATTATCTATGCATAGTCACTTAATACTCTACCCTACATGTACATATTACCTCAATTACATTGACTAACTGGTGCCCCCGCACTTGACTCGGTACCGGTACCCCTGTATATAGCCTTGCTATGGTTATTTACTGCTGCTCTTTAGTATTTGGTTACTTTTTTTCTATTCGTATTTTGGGGTATTTTTTTTAACTGCATTGTTGGTTAAGGGCTTGTAAGTAAGCATTTCACTGTAAGGTCTACACCTGTTGTGTTGTTGTATATGTGACAAATACAATTTGATTTGATCATAGTCTACAAGGAGTAGACAGATCTATCTGGTCTACAACAGAACTACACGGGACTTTGTGCTGTAACCCACATATTCTGAGGTCGCATTTATTGTAGCTTCGGATTTTAACAAAACAAATTTGAGGAAAACGCTACCGAAGTTCTATCAACACATTGACTGTAGTACACATGCTTCAGAAACACTCGACCACTGGTACAAGGCCCTCCCCCGCCCTCCCCCGCCCTCCCTTCGGCAAATTAGATCACGACTCCACTCTGCTCCTCCCTTCCTATAGGCAGAAACTAAAACAGGAAGTACCCTTGCTGAGGTCTATTCAACGCTGGTCTGATCAATCGGAATCCATGCTTCAAGATTGTTTTGATCATGAGATATGTTGCGGGTTGCCTCTAAGAATAACATTGATGTATACACGGACACGGTGACTGAGTTCATCAAGAAGTGTATAGGGGATGTTGTTCCCACTGCGACTATTAAGACCTACCCAAACCAAAAACCATGGATAGATGGCAGTATTCGCGTAAAACTAAAAGAGAAACCTTCGCTGGGAATATAGTAGAATACAAACAGTGTAGTTATTCCCACCGTAAGGTAAACAAACAGGCAAAACGTCAGTACAGAGACAAAGTGGAGTCCTAATTCAACGGCTCAGACACCAGACGTATGTGGCAGGATCTACAGACAATCACGGATTACAAAGGGAAAACCAGCCACGTTGCGGACACCTACGTCTTGCTCCCGGACAAGCTAAACACGTGCTCATCCGCCTCCTGCACTCCCTGATCACCCATGACTGCCTGGCCACGCACGCCTCCAACTGAATTATCAAGTTTGCAGACGACACAACGGTAATAGGCCTGATTAACAACAATGACGAGACAGACTACAGGGAGGAGGTGAGGGCCCTGGCGGAGTGGTGCCAGGAAAAGAACCTCTCCCTCAACGTCAACAAAAGGAAGGAGCTGATCATGGACTTCGGAGACAGCGGAGGGAGCACGCCCCTATCCACATCGACGGGACTGCAGTGCAGAGTGTGAAAAGCTTCAAGTTCCTCAGTGTACACATCACTGACGATCTGAAATGGTCCACCCACACAAACAGTGTTGTGAAGAAGGCGCAACAGTGCCTCTTTAACCTCAGGAGGCCGCTAAGACCCTCACAAACTTTTACAGATGCACAATTGTGAACATCCTGTCGGGCTGTATCACCGCCTGGTATGACAACTGCAACGCCCGCAACCACAGGGCTCTCTAGAGGGTGGTGCGGTCTGCCCAACACATCACCGGGGGCACACTGCCTGCCCTCCAGGACACCCACACCACCCGATGTCACAGGAAGACCAAAAAGATCATCAAGGACATCAACCACCTGAGCCGCGGCCTGTTCACACCGCTACCATCCAGAAGGTGAGGTCAGTACAGGTGCATCAAAGCTGGGACCAAGAGTCTGAAAAACTGCTTCTATCTCAAGGTCATAAGACTATTAAATAGCCATCACTTGCCAGCTACCACCCAGTTACCTTCACGTTAGAGGCTGCTGCCCTATGTACATAGACATGGAATCACTGGTCACTGTAATAATGGAACACTAGTCACTTTAATAAGTTTACATTCTGCTTTACTCATTTCATATGTACTGTATGTACTGTCAAGGTAAAAATCTGTTGTTCTGCCCTTGAACAAGGCAGTTAGACCACTGGTTCCCCAGTAGGCCATCATTGTAAATAAGAATATGTTCTTAACTGACTTGCCTAGTTAAATAAAGGTTAAATAAAAAATAAAATAAAAAATACTGTATTCTACTTCATTTTAGTCAATGCCACTCCGACATTGCTCGTCCTAATATTTATATATTCTTATTTCATTCCTTTACTTTTAGATTTGTGTGTATTGTTGTGAATTGTTAGATACTACTGCAGCTAGGAGCTAGGAACTCAAGCATTCGCTACCACCGCAATAACATCTGCTAAAGATGTGTATGTGACCAATAACATTTTGTTTTATTTTAGTTGAGATAATATCAAACAGATAGACGAACAAAGTACAAAGGTGAAATGTACCTCTTGTCTTATCTCGGATTCATGGTTGAATGTTCTGTTACCGTAATATGAGGAAATATGAAAACACATAATGTGCCTGTTGTTTTCATATTTTCAGTAGCTTATCTGGGCACGCCATCAGTTACCTCTCAGCAGGCTGTGGTTCAATAGCACCCCTATCGTTTTGCATGATTCTAACTTTATCTGAAAAACACACCTGGGCCCGTATCCACAAAGCGCTTCAGAGTAGGATCTAGGATCTGCTGGTCTAGGATCATAATGAATAAGACTGTATGGACAGATCCTAGATCAGCACTCTTACTCTGAGATGCTTTGTGGATACGGGCCATGGTTGATATTTGTAACTTGACCCGTTCTTATCTTTACATCCCTTCATTGAATTTCATGGGGAGAAAGTTTCACACAGGCTACATGAAGACATCCAAACAAATCTGAATGAAATATTCAAGGTTCACTTCCCTGTGACACTTCAAAAGAAAACGGCACAATAAGTCTGACTTCCTTTGTGACTCCCATCATAGTTTTTCATCTTCTATTGAGAGAAAGGACTATGTCATATCTCTGAGGTAAGTGGTTGTTAATCACACCACAATACAAAAAGTATGAAGGAATGATCACCTCATAACCCCTCATTGATTCATATGTATCCATGTGTGTTATTGTGAGGTGTTGTGTATTCCTGTGCAGTGAGCCTGGGTGACATTGTGTATTCCTGTGCAGGGAGCCTGGGTGACATTGTGTATACCTGTGCAGGGAGCCTGGGTGACATTGTGTATTCCTGTGCAGGGAGCCTGGGTGACATTGTGTATACCTGTGCAGGGAGCCTGGGTGACATTGTGTATTCCTGTGCAGGGTTGCCTGGGGTGACATTGTGTATACCTGTGCAGGGAGCCTGGGTGACATTGTGTATACCTGTGCAGGGAGCCTGGGTGACATTGTGTATACCTGTGCAGGGAGCCTGGGTGACATTGTGTATACCTGTGCAGGGAGCCTGGGTGACATTGTGTATACCTGTGCAGGGTGCCTGGGTGACATTGTGTATACCTGTGCAGGGAGCCTGGGTGACATTGTGTATACCTGTGCAGGGTGCCTGGGTGACATTGTGTATACCTGTGCAGGGAGCCTGGGTGACATTGTGTATTCCTGTGCAGGGAGCCTGGGTGACATTGTGTATACCTGTGCAGGGTGCCTGGGTGACATTGTGTATACCTGTGCAGGGTGCCTGGGTGACATTGTGTATACCTGTGCAGGGAGCCTGGGTGACATTGTGTATTCCTGTGCAGGGTTGCCTGGGTGACATTGTGTATACCTGTGCAGGGTGCCTGGGTGACATTGTGTATACCTGTGCAGGGTGCCTGGGTGACATTGTGTATACCTGTGCAGGGTGCCTGGGTGGACATTGTGTATACCTGGCAGGTGCCGGTTGTTTGCAGGGTGCCTGGGTGACATTGTGTATTCCTGTCAGGGTTGCCTGGTGACATTGTGTATACCTGTGCAGGTGCCTGGGTGACATTGTGTATACCTGTGCAGGGTTGCCTGGGTGACATTGTGTATACTGTGCAGGGGTCCCTGGTGACATTGTGTATACCTGTGCAGGGTGCCTGGGTGACATTGTGTGGAGGAGCAGAGTATGCTCAGAGACCTTCTGGGCCTCATACATAATGCTCTTTGTGTTCCCTGGAAAAGATGGTCGAGTGGAGGAGAGGGGTGAGACCCTTCCAGAAACCCTCACTCTTCCTTCTTTGTTTATATCTGGAAACAGTCGACTTCATTGATGCAGCCTTTTTCAGTGTGGCAGAAGAACAAAGGAATACATGTATATCTTCCCCAGGGTGCCGTTCCTGCCTGTGTTCTCTCTCTATCTCCTCTGTCTGTCTGTCTGTCTGTCTGTCTGTCTGTCTGTCTGTCTGTCTGTCTGTCTGTCTGTCTGTCTGTCTGTCTGTCTGTCTGTCTGTCTGTCTGTCTGTCTGTCTGTCGCTCTCTACTTTCTGTCTCTCTCTCTATCTCCTCTGTCTGTCTGTCTGTCTGTCTGTGTGCATTCTGTCTGTCTGTCTGTCTGTCTGTCTGTCTGTCTGTCTGTCTGTCTGTCTGTCTGTCTGTCTGTCTGTCTGTCTGTCTGTCTCCTCTCTCTCTCTCTCTCTCGCTCTCTCTCTGGCACTAATTTATACATTATGATCATATAAAGCATGCAAAACTTAGATAAACACACATTTAAAATAATGATACCCTCAGAGTGTATGCCCCTGGTACAAATAACGTTTTACCAATAACAGATTCAATTATGTGGTAAAATTAAACCAGTTAATCAATCTAGAGTTTCCAATCATTTATTTCCTGGTTTCTAGCAGTTAGTCACCGAACATGGTTACATACAGACAGGGGTTTCTTGCATAAGGAAATTATGACATTAACATGCTATGTTTAGCAATACATTTGGAATTTATTAGAAAGCCTTGGCTCCTATTAAAGGGTGCTAAAATATTCTTAAATATAATTCTGCTGTGTTTCATTACATAACGCCACATAGCCCATTAGCCCGGGTGCCTACATTTACAACCCCATGAATTATTAATCCCTTCCCTTTCATCACAGCTGGGGTCCACCTCTCCCTGATGGGCAAATGACATACAGCAAAACAAGAAACCACAACCAAAACATAGACGGACCATCAGGAAATGAAACCGGGAATTGGACCACCTAAATTGAAGAATTATCCAGATTAGGCTTGAGATATGAGGAGGTAGAAAACATTTAACCTACAGAGCAGCATAAGTACAGAAACAGCCTTGTCAGGTCTAAAAAGTGCATAACCATAGCCTAATCAGAATCTAAAATCCGGGGCCTTCGTAACATAAGAGTTGGCCCACATAAGCAGGAACAACTCAACCAAGAGAGATTGTGGCCTATTGAATTTAAAAATTAAAACCCCAACATCCATAACAGAGCAGGGTTTCCAAAATGGAGGAATTCAAACTAAACTCTAATTTCACCAAGCTCTGGGAGATAGTGCATTTTAAATGTTAAAGAGATGTTGAGGTAGGGGGATAATAGACAAGAGATGCCCCTCCGGTGCCCCTCTAGGTTTCCCCCAGGGCAGAGGGGCATTAAGAATAGAGATGCTCTCTCTTACCCCCACCCACCCCTCCTCAGCTGGTTCACTGTAGAGCAGTCCCAGCACACTCTTAGAAAAAAAAGGGTTCCAAAAGGGTTCTTTGTAAGTCAAAGGGTTCTACACAGAACCTTGAACATCCTAAGAACCATTTATGGAAGAAAGGGTTCTTTGATGATTCTTTTGAAGGCAAGAAGGGTTCTACATTATATTTCCCAGCATGCACTATTGCAAGGAGATTTTCAGAATTGTTTGTTTTACTGTAATATCTGTGGTTTTGCATGTACATTGATTGTTTATTAATTTTATGCTTCACAAAGATAAATAACATACAGTTTTCTAAACTAATCCAATCTGTTAGTAATTGGATTTATTGCACCTGTTTCTGAGATGATTATTCCAGTTTAGATGATTGAAATAGTCTCAGTATTCAATCTTCCCTACCCTGGCAGTCATTCTGAATGCAGGTTGCTGGTGATTAACAATTCCACTTGTTGGATAACTCTGGCTGCATTCCAATAGGAATTACACATCACTTTGCAAGCCAGCATAATGTGATTTGCAGGTCTATGTGGCCCTACAAAGGGTTCTACCCAGCACCAAAAATGGTTCCCCAATGGGGGCAAACCGAAGGACCCTGTATGGTTCTACTTAGCACCTTTTTTTTCTAAGAGTGCAGTGTTTTTATAAGTACTCTGGTATCCTGGTCATTCATTACTGTACAGTGTTTTATAATGTACTCTGGTGTCCTGGTCATCATTACTGTACAGTGTTTATAATGTACTCTGTATCCTGGTCATTCATTACTGTACGTGTTTTATAATGTACTCTGGTATCCTGGTCATTCATTACTGTACAGTGTTTTATAATGTACTCTGGTGTCCTGGTCATTCATTACTGTACAGTGTTTTATAATGTACTCTGGTATCCTGGTCATTCATTACTGTACAGTGTTTTATAATGTACTCTGGTATCCTGGTCATTCATTACTGTACAGTGTTTTATAATGTACTCTGGTATCCTGGTCATGCATTACTGAACAGTGTTTTATAATGTACTCTGGTATCCTGGTCATTCATTACTGTACAGTGTTTTATAATGTACTCTGGTATCCTGGTCATTCATTACTGTACAGTGTTTTATAATGTACTCTGGTATCCTGGTCATGCATTACTGAACAGTGTTTTATAATGTACTCTGGTATCCTGGTCATTCATTACTGTACAGTGTTTTATAATGTACTCTGGTATCCTGGTCAGTCATTACTGTACAGTGTTTTATAATGTACTCTGGTGTCCTGGTCATTCATTACTGTACAGTGTTTTATAATGTACTCTGGTATCCTGGTCATTCATTACTGTACAGTGTTTTATAATGTACTCTGGTATCCTGGTCATTCATTACTGTACAGTGTTTTATAATGTACTCTGGTATCCTGGTCATGCATTACTGAACAGTGTTTTATAATGTACTCTGGTATCCTGGTCATTCATTACTGTACAGTGTTTTATAATGTACTCTCTGGTATCCTGGTCATTCATTACTGTACAGTGTTTTATAATGTACTCTGGTATCCTGGTCATGCATTACTGAACAGTGTTTTATAATGTACTCTGGTATCCTGGTCATTCATTACTGTACAGTGTTTTATAATGTACTCTGGTATCCTGGTCAGTTCATTACTGTACAGTGTTTATAATGTACTCTGGTATCCTGGTCATGCATTACTGAACAGTGTTTTATAATGTACTCTGGTATCCTGGTCATGCATTACTGTACAGTGTTTTATAATGTACTCTGGTATCCTGGTCATTCATTACTGAACAGTGTTTTATAATGTACTCTGGTATCCTGGTCATGCATTACTGAACAGTGTTTTATAATGTACTCTGGTATCCTGGTCATTCATTACTGTACAGTGTTTTATAATGTACTCTGGTATCCTGGTCATTCATTACTGAACAGTGTTTTATAATGTACTCTGGTGTCCTGGTCATTCATTACTAGACAGTGTTTTATAATGTACTCTGGTATTACATTTACATTTTAGTCATTTAGCAGATGCTCTTATCCAGAGCAACTTACAGTAAGTAGTGAATGCATCCATTTCATTTCATTTCATGCATTTTTTTGTTTGTACTGGCCCCCCGTGGGAATCGAACCCACAACCCTGGCGTTGCACACACCATGCTGGCGTTGCAAACACCATGCCCTACCAATTACTGAACAGTGCTTTATAATGTACTCTGGTATCCTGGTCATTCATTACTGTACAGTGTTTTATAATATACTCTGGTGTCGTGGTCATTCATTACTAGACAGTGTTTTATAATGTACTCTGGTATCCTGGCCATTCATTACTGTACAGTGTTTTATAATGTACTCTGGTGTCCTGGTCATTCATTACTGTACAGTGTTTTATAATGTACTCTGGTATCCTGGTCATTCATTACTGTACAGTGTTTTATAATGTACTCTGGTGTCCTGGTCATTCATTACTGTACAGTGTTTTATAATGTACTCTGGTATCCTGGTCATTCATTACTGTACAGTGTTTTATAATGTACTCTGGTATCCTGGTCAGTCATTACTGTACAGTGTTTTATAATGTACTCTGGTATCCTGGTCATTCATTACTGTACAGTGTTTTATAATGTACTCTGGTATCCTGGTCAGTCATTACTGTACAGTGTTTTATAATGTACTCTGGTGTCCTGGTCATTCATTACTGTACAGTGTTTTATAATGTACTCTGGTGTCCTGGTCATTCATTACTGTACATGAACATGTTTTAAGAGCGTTCTCCCTGGAGATTAGTTCAACATAAATCCCAGGAGTTAGAGAGTAACAGGCCCCTGGCGCAATACAGAGACGATTATGAACTCAAATGTGCACTCTTTCCAATAAAAACATGAAATATGACCTGGCTTGGGGAGTAGTAGTAGAGCCATTAATAACAATTTCAGGAATAGGCCACTTAGGAGTACAGTTGGACGACACTGATACCAAGAGTAGTCCCATGGCCGACATGGCACCAGACAATGAGAATCAAGTAACACCAATATTTATGATAGATTTTGATTACAACATGATATGTTCCACATATTAAAATACACACTGCATGACCAAAGTATGTGGACACCTGCTCGTCGAACATCTCATTCCAAAATCATGGACATTAAAATGGAGTTGGTCCCCCCTTTGCTGCTATAACAGCCTCCACTCTTCTGGGAAGGCTTTCCATTAGATGTTGGAACATTGCTGCGGGGACTTGCTTCCATTCAGCCACAAGAACATTAGTGAGGTCGGGCACTGATGTTGGGCGATTAGGCCTGGCTCGCAGTCGCCATCTCAATTCATCCCAAAGGTGTTCGAAGGGATTGAGGTCAGGGCTCTGTGCAGACCAGTCAAGTTCTTTGACACCAATCTCGACAAACCATTTGTGAACAGATCTTGCTTTGTGTGCAGTGGCATTGTCATGCTGAAACAGGAAAGGGCCTTCCCCAAACTGTTGCCACAAAGTTGGAAACACAAAATCGTCTAGAATGTCGTGGATGCTGTAGAGTTAAGATTTCCCTTCACTGAAACTAAGGGGCTTAGCCCGAACCATGAAAAACAGCTCCAGACCATTATTCCTCATCCACCAAACTTTACAGTTGGCACTATGCATTGGGGCAGGTCGCGTTTTCCTGGCATCCGCCAAACCCAGATTTGTCTGTCGAACTGCCAGATGGTGATGCGTGATTCGGCACTCCAAAGAACGCATTTCTACTGCTCCAGAGTACAATGGCTGCAAGCTTTACACCACTCCATGAAAACCCATTTAATGAAGCTCCCGATGAACAGTTATTGTGCTGACATTGCTTCCAGAGGCAGTTTGGAACTCGGTGGTGAGTGTTGCAACCGAGGACACTCGGCAGTCCTGTTCTGTGAGCTTGTGTGGTTTACCACAGAGGCGTTGTTGAGCCTAGATGTTTTCACTTCACAACAACAACACTTACAGTTGACCGGGGCAGCTCTAGCAGGGCAGAAATTTGATGAACTGACTTGTTGGAAAGGTGGCATCCTATGACGGTGCCACTTTAAAAGTCACTGAGCTCTTCAGTAAGGCCATTCTACTGCCAATGTTTGTCTATGGAGATTGCATGGGGGTGTGCTTGATTTATACATCTGTCAGCAACGGGGTGTGGCTGAAATAGCCAAATCCACTAATTTGATATACATTTTTATATATAGTGTATTTGAGTTAACATATTGAAATGTGTAATTCTGAATCAAGGAGTATGCTTCACAGTGAGTTCCTCCATATACAGCATCTGACTAACTAGTCCATGTAATGTATGGAAAGCCATTCTAATGTTTTTGTTCCAATACCTGAAGTGCGATGTGAGCCAATCCGATGGTCACTAATAAGAGACGACACAGAAAGTAGAAACAAGATGATAGGCGTGAAATTCAATCCCTAATTCTTATCAACGATCCCTGTGGGATTAATAACCACATAACATTCTCTAAGATTTCCACTCTGGAGCATACAATCTCAATCTTCTCCATGGAACGTGCAGAATGGTTCTGATGTGTACTCACAGAATGTTATCAGACACACTGTTCCACTTCACCCCTGCTCTTCTCTTCTTTGGTGCAGTCCTGATAATCTCTTTCAATTGGATTCCAGTTTGGTTCCATCATTTTGATGATGCTGTTTATTTGTTCCCCCCTCCTTCCCTCTCTCAATCTCTCCGTCTCTTCTGTTTCATTTCATGCAAGCCCTGAATTCGTGCTGCATAGCGCTGACATTTTATCAGGCTCCCAATTCTCAGACCATGCTATTAAATACAGTTTTGTTGACATGACAATATAAATAATTTTCTAGCATTGCACAGTTCACTTTGTGAACTAGTAAAGCCCCCTTTGGCACTCAATATATGTATACTTTGTGAACTAGTAAAGCCCCCTTTGGCACTCAATATATGACCTACAGTGCTTTAAAAGAGTTTTTTTAGTCCTTAAAATACCAGCTATGACTGTCTGTATACATGACTGGTTCACTCTGGTCGTACATGTACATGTTATGGCTGACTGGAAATGGAATTGATTGTCTATTATCTTAATTCAGCCATACCACTGTCTCCACCTGTCATAACAAACATGTAATGATACATGTTCATTAGAGCCTTGTTTGCCTACGACACAATTCTTCATGTTTTTGAAGATCCCAGACCTGTCTGAAACCAAATAAAACCTGACTACACTCAAGGCTGCACAATGTAGCTATTTGAATACATACTGTAGACATTTTATGTTGAAAAACGGCTACATTGATTTCTCCACCATTATTTGTCTTGTATGTGGATCAAATTAGAGCGTGGTATAAATGTTTTTGTGCTCATAAATGTATCTCATCAATGTCAATGGCAGGCTATATAGCCTTAGTTCATGTGTAGATACATATATGGTGCATAAATAAGAATGCAGAGTAAAAAACAACAACTATGAGAAGTGTGCCTGCAGACTATCTGAAGTTCAGTCTCAAAAATAACAAACATATGGTAAGCATAATAAAGCAGAAGGAAATCTAAGTTATATGTGGAATATAACATTTGAAAAAATTTCATTCAAACAGTTTGTGTATTCACCGAAACCAAACCCATTTGTATGAGTCACTGCATGCAATGGCTCCATTGGTAAAATGATATTTCTCACATGAAATAGGACAACTGTTTTCAAAAGCATGTGTGTGGAGGAGTCAGCCTGCAGCCTGATGAAAGAGCCTATTGTTCTAGAGAAGCGAGAGCCTCGAGGTGGGTGATGAGTGGGTGGAGCGTGAATAGTCTGGGGGTCAGCAGCAGAAAAAGCCAAATGTACTGTCATGCTGCCCCTCCCTTGCCTTGCCTCTACCCGCCTCTCTGCCTCTGATGTGGAACAGCATATGTCCCTTACGCCCCGACAACACAAACACAAACACTCACACACACACACACTCACTGACGCACAAACTTAAAATTAAGCATTGGAAAAGAAAGATTGCGTTTGGATGGTGGATGAGCAATCGTGGCGTTGCAGCCAGGGTCATCAGGTAGTCAGATATTCTTGGAATGAAAGCCCCTCAGTGATGTTCTATGTACATGTTGACACTCAACATACTTACTCCTTACTGTCTATTCTTCATAGACTGAGACCAAGGGGGGACCGCTTCAAGTGGGCAACAAGGCAAGAATAAGAATATGATAATAATGATAAAGATCTGCAATAACAAATCCCATTTGTGAGATTTAATACCACTTTATATTATACGACCTGCATTTCTGTAAAATGGCACTTTCATCATTGAGATTCTTTGGGAGTCACATAGCATTTCATCTGTGTTTTAATGATGTTTACTGATTGGTGGCAGAGAATTCTCCAGGTGTGTACTTGGCATTCTTCTCCTCTCCGACAGAAGGGGGAGTTTGAGGGGGAGCCTGAATCAGAACTGGATCCATCTTTAATAAAATGCAGGTGAGAAATCTGATAAATATTATTTTTATCATTTATAATTAAAACTCATTTCTCCCTGCAGCTATTGTATTAATTTTCCCTTTCCATGACACTTGTTTGCCACCTGCCTCACAAAATGGGACTTTTATTTATTCATTTTCTTTATTTTCCAGGATTGTCCTCTTTAGGACCTCCAGCACATGGTGCAGGGCTTTTTACCTGTCTGTTTAAGACAGCTTCTCTCTGGGGGCTGAAACTCATTTTAATGTGGTGCAGAGGACAGATGAGGCCAGAGTACCAAACTCTCATTCAACCCACACAGCAACGTGAACTATTCAGCAGGGCCAAGGAGGCAAGAGCCTCAACTCCAAACGACCTCCCTGTGACTGAGGTGTACTCGCTTGGCACTACCAGTGAACACTACTGCAGGGAATTCTAAGTGACGGCTAGGGCATGCTACGAGGGGGGACTAAGTCAGAGTGAACGCGTCATACTTTGATATGACTCTTTACAGTAAGTAGCACATCCCCTCACAGTTATGATGTCATGGTTGGGGTTAGGTCGTGGCAGCCAGAAAGGTGATTGTCCCAGTGATTCTGAATCTGAGTGCAGAGAAACATTAAACTCAAAGGAACAAGGGAAATGCAATGCAATGAAAACACATCAAAGTAGAAGTACAAAAAGCCCTGTTATTACAGAAAAACAGGACGTTGCATTTGGCACAACAGATCAGACAATGAGCAGGCATATTAGTCTCCTGTGAGAATACTAAACCTGTGTCCCACAGTTCATTAGATTTCATATTTAATTTAATGACACAGTCGTGACCTTATTGAACTCCCTCATTTTTCCTGCTAGCTTTTGAGCTTGAGACCGCCTTTGCTAAAATCAGTGTCTTGTTTAGTTTGAACTGACAGGGTCTCTGATAGAGTTCAGAGCATCTGCTTCTTTTACTTTAATAGAACAAAGAAGGCTTTCTATTATTCTCTTTCTAAGTCACACAAGCTGATGATGAATCTCACATCTAGTATTCCCTTAAAACATATTGACCACAACATCCAAACTCATCTAAGCAACGCACTTTAAAGCCATGACACAACGGATATTTTGACGCCATATTTTGCATTAAAATATTACATATGTTACACTACTGTATTAACAGGCCTGTTGATAGTTGCTTGGTAACTAGTCACTAGTCCACTGAGTCCATCATTCGGGTCTGAAGGCTTTCTATAACCTGAGGGGATGTTTCCACTCAGATAATGAATGCATTACAGTCTGCTGAGTTCCTAAACATATGAGAGTGTAGGCCTGGTAGTTGAAAGGAGGCACAGTTTGAGCGGTGCACTAGAAATGCACAGACTGTTGAGAAGTGAAGTCCCTGAGGAGCCTGCTAATGCAATGGTCCAATGTAAATCCATCAAAGCAATTTTCTAAATGAACTGAGGCATAATTCACAGTGTCAATGTAGCTTTATTGTTCTGCTATTTCAGAAAAGCTGACCATACTCTTCTGTACACAAACCTTGTTGTAGTCGTGAGTAAGCTGATTTATTTGATTCATCTTAAATACCTGATCAATGCAAGTCTTGTTTTTGTTGTTGTTTCTTGATACAGAAAAATACAATTTGGAAAACTGCAGCTCAAGTCAGGAAAAACGCTATAGTAGAACCTTTGCAATTGCTGTTGCAGTGCAATGATCTACAGGTCCATTCCTTGTCTGAACAAAGGCACTCCAGTTTTTTTAAACATTACATTTTAATTAAGGCATGTTTTATGCAATTAAAAACATTTTATGTGCATCATTGCAATACAACCCTGTTGTTACAGAAGAAATCTCCACTGCATGACAAATTGTTTACTGCATGTACTGTACACAGGTGCATCTTAACAACTCTTTTAACCATCTTTATTTCCATAGGCAAATCAACTCCTTGGAGTATGCTCGTTGGAGCACAGCAGGGCCAGGGGAGAAGAGTGGAGCTGTGGGGCTTAGGCTACATGGCATGCAGAGAGTGTCAGAGGAGAATCACAGAGGGTTAATGTGGCAGATGTGTGTCTTCCGTAGCGTGATACTATGCTCCACACACCCCACTGTCTCTCTCTGTATAGGGATTAGCCAAGAGGACAATGCAGAACTGCAACAAATCCAACATCTCTGGTAAGATAAAAAAAAAAAAGGAAAAATTGTGTTCTTTTTTTATTTTGTTGGCAATGCTGTAATGTCTGGAGAAAAAGTTGAATATATTGTATATCAGACTACTTGTCTTTGGTAGCCAGATGTTGATCCATTTGTTCTCTGTATGGCAAATGAGCTGTAAAGTCTCTACTTAGACATGGTTACCCACAATGACTGACAGTTACTTTATGGCTAATTAGCTTCCTCTACTTAGTGCTACATTGAGTCCCTCCCATTCAAGGTGTTGAAAGTGTATTTTAATGGCACAGTGCTCTTCCCTCCCGTGCACTACCTCAACATTCATGTAGCCAGGAGCAGATGCCTGATACCTCCCCCATTCATGTAGCCAGGAGCAGATGCCTGATACCTCCCCCATACATGTGCATGATAACTAATTCATAGCAGAGTTCTCATTACGTATGATCCCAACTCAATGTATTTTTGAATGACAAATGTGAGTTTATGGCAAATATCCATAATTTCTAGTCTATAGATCTGAGGGCACAGAGAATGAGCGATGTGTGGGCTTCCAAATCATTCACCCCTGGGCTGATTTTATTTTTGATTTAGCAGCTCAGATTAATTGCATTGTTTCATCTATAGAATCTGGGTGATAATATTGAATGCTGGGTGATAAAATGGAATGCTGCCTGGACCTTCCTTTCCTCCAACACACACTAACAATTATTACTGTAAGTCATGGGGTTCAACTCAGCATGCAACCTATTACTATTGGTAGTTTGCCATTGTGATTTTCCTAATAGAGAGCATTATACAATGGGTGGGTCTAATCCTGGATGCTGATTGGTTAAAACCACGTTCCAGCCGGTGTCTATTCCACAAGTTACCACCGGCTTAAAGCTATGACGTTGAAATGCCTATTTACTCTGTTCCATCTCACTGCACAATCCACTGTCTCATCAGCCCAGCGAGGCTATTTATAAACTTGATCTCCACTATAAAAAGCATCTAGACATTATCTCACATTTCTTTTAGACTAACATTTAGTTTTCACCAGCGGAGATTTGTATAAACCTTGCTGTCTGTCTCTCCAACATTTGCAACATCGTTTCAAAATTCAAATTCGATCTCTAGCTGTCCCATAGTAATGAACGTGTCGAGAGTTGGAACGAGACAAACAGGCAGGCAGTGTTTCTCAGCCAGTCGAAATCATGAATCAGCTGGCATCATTTTTATGGATATATGCAAAGAAATTTAAATAAAAAAAATCTAAAATGAAACGAAATGCACCTAGTTTACAGTCTTTCCAGCTTCAGTTTGAAGTGATTGTGTTAGCGGTGTTGTTGGCTAGCTCCTCTGAACAACAGTGTCCTGACGAGACAGCACAATTTCTTTGCCAGGAAAAAAAATAAATTGCGCTTCATTAGCTCATTGATATATCTAAATAAATGTCACTAGAAAACCACTGAAACAAATGAAAATGCAGCTACCTTGTTGTTATTCTGGCTGCACTGTTTGACGTGACTGTAAGTTAGCCACAGTTGTCTAACTAGCAAGCAAGGGATAAGAACGTTGCTAGCCAGTATGGCAATAGAACATTTACAATTAATGACTGGGTCGCGTCCATAGATACAGAACAAAAAGACTGAACGACTGGGTTGCAAACAAACATCCAGTCGGCTTGGGTAGCAACCCTAGATTTGTGTCGGGACTATATATATATATATATATATATATCTGTTGTATAAAAGTGATAACGCCCTCGAAGCAGGTGCTTGGAGCATATATTGGCACAGTTTGCTGGCCCTCGACGAACAACACCATGCCAATATATCCTCCAAACACTGGTTTCTCGGGCATTATCTGTAACGGTTGTCGTCTGGAAAGGACCAAAACACAGCGGGTTGTGTACTCATCTTCTTTTAATAGGCGAAAGAAGGAAAACCAAACAAACACGTATACAAAAATAACAATAATGATGAACGACGAAAAGACAGTCTTGTCAGGCATAGACAGCTAAACAAGAAACAACCTCCCACAAATCACAAACACACCCTAATTTATAGGACTCTCAATCAAAGGCAACTAGACAACCCCTGCCTTCAATTGAGAGTCCACACCCCAATTAACTACACATAGAAACAGACTAACTAGAAAGAACATAGAAATAGACTAACATATAGCAGTGACCAAAAAACCCGGAAATAATAAATCAAACACCCCACTACATAAACCATCACTCCGAAACACAAACAAAATACCCTCTGCCACGTCCTGACCAAACTACAATAGCAAATAATCTTATTACTGGTCAGGACGTGACAGTACCCCCCCCCCCCTAAAGGTGCAGACCCCGGATACAGCTCATAAATAAAACAAAAACCCCAAAACAACAAAAGAAAATTCCCCCTATACTAAAGGGAGGGAAGGGTGGGTGGCTGCCGTCAACGACAGCACCTGTGCTACACCCTCCCTCCCCAACCCACCTATCCTGGAGGTGGCTCTGGTTCCGGCCTCCTGCCCTCCAGGTTGTAAGCAGACTCATTGGGGTCCGGGTCGTAGACAGACTCAAGTTGTGGCTCGTGGGCAGGTTCCCTCATTTCCATGCTGTAGGCAGACTCATTTACAACACAGTTAGTCAGTTTCAGTTCTGAGTCGTAGGTAGACTCCTTCGGTTTCGGGTTGCAGACAGACTCACCCGGTTCTGGGTCATAGGCAGACTCCCTCGATTCCGGGTCGCAGGCAGACCCCTTCGGTTCCTGGTCGCAGGCAGACCACCTTGGTTCCGGGTCGCAGGCAGAACCCCTCGGTTCCGGGTCGCAGGCAGACCCCCTCGGTTCCGGGTCGCAGGCAGACCACCTCGGTTCCGGGTCGCAGGCAGACCACCTCGGTTCCGGGTCGCAGGCAGAACCCCTCGGTTCCGGGTCGCAGGCAGAACCCCTCGGTTCCGGGTCGCAGGTAGAACCCCTCGGTTCCGGGTCGCAGGCAGACCCCTTTTGTTCCGGGTCGTAGGCAGACTCCCTCGGTTCCGGACTAGACACTGTTGCCGGATACTCTGGACCGCGCACTGTTGCCGGATACTCTGGACCGCACACTGTTGCCGGATACTCTGGACCGCACACTGTTGCCGGATACTCTGGACCGCACACTGTTGCCGGATACTCTGGACCGCACACTGTTGCCGAACTCTCGAGGCTGGGCTGATGCACTGGAAGCCTGATGCATGGTGCTGGTACTGGTACTGGAGGTATCAGCCTGGGGACACGCACCTCAGGGCTAGTGCGGGGAGCGGGAACAGGACGAGTCGGACTGGGCTGACGCACTGGAAGCCTGATGCGTGGTGCTGGTACTGGAGGTATCAGCCTGGGAACACGCACCTCAGGGCTAGTGCGGGAACAGGCCGAGTCGGACTGGGCTGACGCACTGGAAGCCTGATACGTGGTGCTGGTACTGGAGGTATCAGCCTGGGAACACGCACCTCAGGGCTAGTGCGGGAACAGGCCGAGTCGGACTGGGCTGACGCACTGGAAGCCTGATGCGTGGTGCTGGTACTGGAGGTATCAGCCTGGGAACACGCACCTCAGGGCTAGTGCGGGGAGCAGGAACAGGCCGAGTCGGACTGGGTTGACGCACTGGACCATAGAGGCGTACTGGCGGTCTCGAGCGCAGAACTGGCATCGCTCTTACTGGCTGGATGCCCACTACCCCCTGGCAAATGCGGGGCGCTGGTTTAGCGCGTACCGGCCTAAAAATACTTGGCCTCGCCACAGTACCCATTACCCCGAAGCACGGGACCTGTCCATTCACTGGTTGCCCAGAAAAGGTACGGGGATTTGGCATGGGGCTCAAACCTCGCCCAGCCAAACTACCCATATGCCCCCCCCAAAAAAAAATCTTGGGGCTGCCTCTCGGGCTCAAACGCCAGTCGTGTTCCTCGGTAGCGTTCCCGGTCCTTACCCGACTTCCTCCATGGGCCCTCTCCAGCCAGAATCTGCTCCCATGTCCATTTCTCCCGCCAGTCCATGTCGAAATCCCTTTGCTCCTTACTCTGCTGCTTGGTCCATTTGTGGTGGGAGGTTCTGTAACGGTTGTCGTCTGGAAAGGACCAAAACGCAGCGGGTTGTATACTCATCTTCTTTTAATAGGCGAAAGAAGGAAAACCAAACAAACACGTATACAAAAATAACAATAATGATGAACGACGAAAAGACAGTCTTGTCAGGCATAGACAGCTAAACAAAAAACAACCTCCCACAAATCACAAACACACCCTAATATATAGGACTCTCAATCAAAGGCAACTAGACAACCCCTGCCTTCAATTGAGAGTCCACACCCCAATTAACTACACATAGAAACAGACTAACTAGAAAGAACATAGAAATAGACTAACATATAGCAGTGACCAAAAAACCCGGAAATAATAAATCAAACACCCCACTACATAAACCATCACCCCGAAACACATAAACAAAATACCCTCTGCCACGTCCTGACCAAACTACAATAGCAAATAATCTTATTACTGGTCAGGACGTGACATTATCACTTAATTGTAAGCTGTAAGTACATGAACTGTGGGTTATGTCAAAGACCATATAACCCAAACAGCCACAGAGCCACAGCAGTGACAGGGACACTGGGAATCATAACCAACTTTGGAGTCAATGACAGATGCTCCACTCTGTGTGCCAAATATGTTAGGAGAGACTTGTGTTGGGACGAGAGAGGCAGGCTCAGGACTGGGTGGCATGTGTTCTGGTGTTGAGCTGGGTTCAGCTAGCCATTCCCCTCCCTGCTGTGGCCAGTCTGCTTTCAGCCTGCCTATAGCCCTAGACAGTCCAATCAGAGGAGAGAGACAGTAGATGTCAGACTGACTCAAGTATAAGTGTATCTGCGTCTACAATGGATGAAGAGGGAAGAGCCATGTCTCTTTATTCAGCTAACCTGATTACAGCTAATTCCCAGCACACACTGTAATCTAAAAGCAACACCTGGACTGCTCTGTGATGCAAATAGACACAGTGCCAAAGCGCTGGCTGGCCACCAAAAGGAATTAAGGAGGAGTATTCAGGTCTGTGACCTTGGGAAGTCCCAGGTTCTGTCTAAACAGAGATCTGCAAATTGTATTTTATTACAAGATCACAGTGTATGTTAATCCCTTAGAGGGACTTTAAGAGGAGAGACAGGTACGGCTGGAAAAATTGACAAGGATATTGAGTAAGGAGAATGATTGGAAAATGGGACAGAGAGAAGAGGAAGAGTGAGAGAGAGGCAGAGACAGACATACAGACAGACAGCATGAGATAGATAGAGGGACAGACAGAAAGACAGAGTGAGCGGAGAGCTCTCTAGTCATATGGTGATCAGTTAATTCCAGCCCTCCATGCTGTCTGTCTCCTCTTATTGAATAGGAGAAAGAGAGGCGCCTTGGCTTTAACAGAGGCCCAGAGATCAGATGGCTTCATCCTAGGCCTGGGTCATCCGATCCCCTCTTTGTCAGGCCAATTTCCCTGGCCTGATCACGCATACCAGCAAACTGTCAAGAGGAGACAGTGAGAGAAATCTATGTAATCTATGTCTGCCATGATGACTCTGAGCAGAGTCATTGCCTCCATCCCCCCACACTCTTCTCCTCCTCACACCCATAATCCTGGAGCTGTCTGGAGGGGAGAGTTATATTCTGACCAGGGAGAGGGCACTTTGTCATACAGATGAAAAGAGAGGAAAAGGAGCGCGGGCAGGAGTGCTCTATAAACTTGTTTTATTACATGGCAGAGAGGCACTTCTGTTGAGCACATGGTTTTAATTAATGACACCAAGCGCTGTGCAGTCCATCTATTCAGTAGGCTACCTTGCAGAGCCGTAGATCTGAGGAACAACATGCGAAAGCCTGGAGGGCTGTATGGAGTCAGACCATCTACCCTCGACCCAATAAACTCGAGCAAAAATACATGTATTACCTTCATATCCATATTGTTTTCTGTTTATTTCCTGCCAATTATTTTATGTGTCACAGGATCCAACGAAAGTGGCGCCCCTCCTCGGTCGGGCGGCGCTCGGCGGTCGTCGTCGCCGGCCTATTAGCTGCCACCGATCGTTGTTTCTGTCGTTTAGTTTTGTCTGTCTGTTCCGCACCTGTTTTGTGTATGTCATTAGTGGGGACTTATTTAATGTGTGTTTTCAGTTGGGATTTTGTGCGGGATTGTTTATTGTCCACGTTGTGTGATCGACAGTTTGTTTCTCACCTCCAGCACCTCTGTCTCCTGCACTTGATTCCAACTATCAGCCAGTCCAAGTCCGACGTGACATTATGATACGCCTTATTAACTGCAAACTACATGGATTAATATACTTTTACATAACTAATCCTGCGTGCATAGTACTGTTCTACCACACTCCATTAAACTCTACAATACAAAGGTGATCTAAGTTCCTGAGGATTTCCAGGGTTAATATGAAAAATACATAGGATCCAGGTAGTGGAAGTGCAGGGAGACATCAAAGCCATCACACAAAGACAGGAGGACAGTCCGCATGAAACATTGATAAGGCACTTAAAACTTAGATTAAAAAAGTAGCAGAAAAATAAAAAGAATCCTTTAGATGGATAACTCATCATACAGAACAGAGGGCCGCATATTTGCAAGAAAAATCTTGAAATATAGATGACCAGATTATGTCCTGAACGGGCCAGTGTGCATTCCTACCTGCCTCGCTGCCTGTCCTTCTCGGCTGGGGCAAGCCTTCATAGTGGGTCATGCATTATGAATGATGGAACAGAAGAAGGGGAAAGTGTGACGTTCTAGGTATAATTCTAATAATTCTCCAACCTTTGGTCTTGGACCCACGGCCAGTCTGAGGTGTGATTGGCTGATGAGGAACGTACCAGCACGTAGGGGACCTATCTGTATCCAGACGATGTCAGAAGTAATACTGTAGCTTTGCACCTGGAAGTGATGCAGCAAAGCGTTTTAAACAATTAGGGTCAAAAGGCATTGATTGGGAGTGTGGGTGCCTCTGTTGGTGTTAGAATTGCTGCGAAGGGGGCTTTTCTGAAAGCGTTCAGACATTTTGGTGCCAGGAGTGAACCTCTGAGATATCAATAGTGAAATCAGAGAGTGTGAAAGCCCCAACCAACCCCTTCAATCCCGCCGACAACTCGATAATACACAAGGACTGAAGGAGAGGCTCTCTGTCTGAGCAAGGTGCTCAATGTTTTAATTATGTAAAATATGTACAGTATTATAAATTAAATCTGATTCATACTTGTGTCATATCTTCATTGTTTTTTATTGCACATGAAATTCTATATTTTGTTTAACATCCAGTTGGATATGGCTGTCGATTTTCCAATTCAAAAGTGGTTAGATTACTGTAAACATATTCACAAATAAATAGTGACTTGTAATTAGTTAGTACAAAATGCTGGAGGTCTACTGTATGCATATGTAAATCCGGTTTGAGGGAAGCCACTTTCTAATTCCATCTGATGAAATAAAGTAAAGCAGTTATCCGAGAACCCAAAGTCTAGAATCAGATCATGCATTTTTCATTTGCGTGTGGTAACATCAGACGTCGAAAGGCTAAACATCTCTGGGATATTTTGTTCTCATAAAAGCCACAAATGAAATGAACAAATGTTTTAGGTGGTGAAATAAACAAAACTCAGTTGGCAGTGGCAAGAGTCAATTTCTTAGTTTAAGAGTAAGGCAAGCTGCTTATTTCTTCTCATATTGTAGTAACTGTGATCTTAAGATGGTTTTCAACCAATTTGAAATGGAGGCTCTATTCATTTGGAGTTACCTGGTCTGGTGAACAAACAAACAAAAAGTAAATGGGTACAACATGTTAATTAATGTTTATTAGAGTTCACAACAGAAGGAGATTTAAAAATGATGGAAATACACTCTCCTCTTTAGGCAACATAACGAAGGAGAGGACAGTTGAGAAGCAACATATTTTATAAGTGCCCAACGAGTAAGCACAGCTTCACCTCAAGCAAACAGTCACATACCTGCACGCATTCACCATATACACACACACAAATCAGAATCAGTGATACCACGTGTGTCTTTGTGTCTTTGATGATTGAGAAGACAAGTAATTGAAAAGACAAGTAAGTGTGAGGAGCAGCTCAAAGAGACACTTTCTTGTGTAGCATACGCAATTATGCTATTTGAATAGGTGGGCTTCAACATCCAAGCACAATGTCTGAGATACAGTATTTAAGTCAATACAGAATATACACTTTTCTGTAAACTGGCTGTTTTGAGTGGATCTCGTTTGATGGACATGTGGTTTAGTGGTTGTTTGAAGCTTCTGTCTGCTGATGGTTTATCTGTATGTGTAAGTTTGTGTGTGTTTATGTTTGTGTGTGTTCATGTCAGTGTGTGTATGAGTGTTTGTGTGTACTACTACTACTACTACCACCACACACACACACACACACACACACACACACACACACACACACACACACACCCACACACACACAGTGGCTCCAGTATAATGAGCAGCTGGCTGCTTTTCCACACATCTGAGGCTTCGATCAGAGATGTAGGGACGCCCAGTAGCAGGCCCTTAAACCAGAGAGAGAGCTCCATGGAGCGGTCGCACAAACACCCATTACTTCAGGCAGCAACTGTTTGCCTTGTCTAATCCAATGCATCACAGATCTAAGTGATTTACATTTTACATTACATTTTAGTCATTTAGCAGACGCTCTTCTCCAGAGCAACTTACAGTTAAATGAGACTGAGATTACTATTTAAAGAGTAAGGTTTCAGACATTTCTGGAAGATGGGCAGGGACTGCTGTCCTAGCATCAGGGGAAGCTGGTTCCACCATTGGTCTGCCTGGACAGAGAATAACTTTTGACTGCCAAGAGACCAGAGATGGAAAAACAGATTGCTCGGTTTGGGGTGTAGGGTTTGAGCATAGGCTGTAGGGAGGTGCAGTTCCCCTTACTGTTGCGTAGGCAAGCACCATGGTCTTGTTGTGGATTCGAGATTCGACTTGAAGCTAGTGGAGTGTATGGAGGAGCGGGGTGACATGGGAGAGCTTAGGAAGGTTAAGTGCCTTGCACCAGAATAGCGCCGGAGAGGATGGCTGACGTTTTACATGCTCCTAACCAACTGTGCTATTTTGTTAGTTTTTTTGCGTTGTTTGTAACTTATTTTTTTACTTATTTTGTACATAATGTTGCTGCTACCGTATCTTATGACCGAAAATAACTTCTGGACATCAGAACAGAGATTACTCACCTCGGACTGGAAGAAGCTTTTTCATTTAATGAATCCGACGAGTCCAACGCAAAGGATATACTGCTTTCTCGGGAACAGGCCCAAATCCCCATAATTTGCGTGAAGAAAAGACGGATAAAAAGGGGGCGGAGGTCGGGCTGCCTTACGAGAATTCGTAGGCGAGTGAGTAAACTCCCACTGCCATCCGTTCTATTGGCCAACGTGCAATCATTGGAAAATAAAATCGATGACCTACGATCAAGATTGTCCTACCAACGGGACATTAAAAACTATAATATCTTATGTTTCACCGAGTCGTGGCTGAATGACGACACAGATAATATAGAGCTTGCAAGATTTTCCACGCCTCGGCAGGACAGAGAAGCTATGTCTGGTAAGACGAGGGGTGTGTGTCTATTTGTCAATAACAGCTGGTGTGCGATGTCTAATATTAAAGACTTCTCGAGGTACTGCTCGCCTGAGGTAGAGTACCTTATGATAAGCTGTAGACCACACCATCTACCAAGAGAGCTCTCGTCTATATTATTCATAGCCTTTTATTTATCACCACAAACCGATGCTGGCACTAAGACTGCTCTCAAACAACTCTATAAGGCCATAAGCAAACAAGAAAATGCTCATCCAGAAGCGGAGCTCCAAGTGGCCGGGGACTTTAATGCAGGCAAACTTAAATTAGTTTTACCTCATTTCTACCAGCATCTCACATATGCAACCAGAGGGAAAAAAACCTCTAGACCACCTTTACTCCACACACAGAGATGCATACAAAGCTCTCCCTGCCCTCCATTTGGCAAATCTGACCATAATTATAGCCTCCTGATTCCTGCTTACAAGCAAAAACGAAAGCAGGAAGTACCAGTGACTCGCTCAATACGGAAGTGATCAGATGACGCGGATGCTACGCTACAGGACTGTTTTGCTAGCACAGACTGGAATATGTTCCGAGATTCACCCAATGGCATTGAGGAGTATGTCACCTCAGTCATCGGCTTCATCAATAAGTGCATCGATGACGTCGTCCCCAGAGTGACCGAACATACATATCCCAACCAGAAGCCATGTATTACAGGCAACATCCGCCCCAACAGATCCACAGATGATGCAATCTCAATCACACTCCACACTGCCCTTTCCCACCAGGACAAAAGGAACACCTATGTGAGAATGCTGTTCATTGACTACAGCTCAGCGTTCAACACCATAGTGCCCATAAAGCTCATCACTAAGCTAAGGACCCTGGGACTAAACACCCCCCTCTGCAACTGGATTTCCTGACGGGCCGCCCCCAGGTGGTAAGAGTAGGCAACAACATGTCTGACACGCTGATCCTCAACACTGGGGCCCCTCAGGGGTGTATACTTAGTCACCTCCTGTACTCCCTGATCACCCATGACTGCGTGGCCAAACGACTCCAACACCATCGTTAAGTTTACTGACGACACAACAGTGGTAGGCCTGATCACCGACAACGATGAGACAGCCTATAGGGAGGAGGTCAGAGACCTGTCAGTGTGGTGCCAGGACAACAACCTCTCCCTCAATGAGAGCAAGACAAAGGAGCTGATCGTGGACTACAGGAAAAGTCGGGCCGAACAGGCCTCCATTAACATCGATGGAGCTGTAGTGGAGTGGGTCGAGAGTTTCAAGTTCCTTGTTGTCCACATCACCAATGAAATATCATGGTCCAAGCACACCAAGACAGTCGTTAAGAGGGCATGACAACATGTTTTCCCCCTCAGGAGACTGAAAAGATTTGGCATGGGTTCCCAGAACCTCAAAATGTTCTCCAGCTGCACCATCAAGATCATTTTGACCGGTTGCATCACCGCCTGGTATGGCAACTGCTCGGCATCTGACCGTAAGGCACTACAGAGGGTAGTGCGTATGGCCCAGTACATCACTGGGGCCAAGCTTCCTGCCATCCAGGACCTCTATACCATGCGGTGTCAGAAGAAAGCCCAATAAATTGTCAGAGACCCCCCCCCCCCATGCATAGTAACTTCACCCCACTTACATGTGCAAATTACCTCGACTAACCTGTATCCCCGCACATAGACTCTGTACCGGTACCCCCTGTATATAGCCTCGTTATTATTATTTTATTTTGTTACTTTTTATTATTTTTTAATTTAGATAATTTGGTAAATATTTTCTTAACTCTTACTTGAACTGCACTGTTGGTTAAGGGCTTGTAAGTAAGCATTTCACGGTAAGGTCTACACTTGTTGTATTCGGTGCATGTGACAAATAAAGTTTGATTTGATTTGACTTGCCCAAGGGAACATCGACAGATTTTTCACCCAGTCAGCTCGGGGATTTGTACCAGCAACTTTTCGGTTACTGGCTCAAAGCTCCTAACCGCTAGGCTAGCTGATTAAAACCATTCAGCAATTTGAAGGCTCAAAGCATGTTCATTTAGTTGCCTAATGGCCTCAATGTTTTCCCAGGTACAGGTTTAGATGGTCCTAAATGCACTTACCTGGCCAGACAGGCCGCAAAGTTATGGATATTTTGGCACAAGCGGGGAGGCCAGGCAACAGAGAGTTTGCAATAATCCAGACGGGATATGACGAGTGTCTGGATTAGGACCTGTGCCGCTTCCAGTGTGAGGAAAGGTTGTATTCTACAGATGTTGTAGAGCATGAACCTGCAGGAGCAAATGACAGGGTGTGTTCTAGTGTCACGCCAAGGTTCTTTGATTCTGGGAAGGGGACACATGGAGTTGTTGACCGTGATAGAGAGGTCATGGAGCAGGCAGGCCTTCCCCGGAAGTATGAGACTTGTCGAAGTTGAGCTTGAGTTGGTGGGCCAACATCCAAGCTGAGACATCTGCCAAGCACACAGATGCGTGTCGCCACCTGGGTGTCAGAAGGGGGGATGTAAAAAGTCGTTGAGTGTCATCCGCATAACAATGATAGGAGAGACCATGAGAGGATATGACTGAGCCGAGTGACATGGTGTATAGAGAAAAGAGGAGAGGGCTGATTTCTGTGCCGTGTACTGTATGTCTGCCAGTGTTCCATGCATGGCTGTGGGTGGCAGGTAACCTAGTGGTTCAGAGTGTTCGGCCAGTAACTGAAAGGTCTCTGGTTTGAATCCCAGAGCTGGCAAGGTGGAAAAAACTACAAGGCAGTTAACCAACAACTGCAGAGATGACGTCGATTAAGGCAATCCACTGTACATCTCTGATTCAGAGAGGTTGGGTTAAATGTGGAAGACACGTTTCAGTTGAATGCATTCAGTTGTGCAACTGACTAGGTATCCCCTTTGTTAAAAAAGACTCCTCATTAAATTAGCATATTTTCGATTTTTTACATGAGGATTGTCAGAGCTATTGGTGGTGTCAGAGTTTACTCCAATGTATAAGACCTATAGGTGGGTATACCCAAACACATTTCTGGCTTTCCATTAGACCTGGCATAACTAGGAAATCTGAGCGAGTTAAACAAATAATTCACACTATTTTTACTTTAAGTCTGATGCCATGAACATTGTCAAGCTGTTCAAGGTTCAGTATTGTATTCAGTTGGCTAGACTTGACTGTGCCGCTATTGAAAATATTTCAAACAATTGCCAGGCTGCTGAGCTTGTAATTCTTCTGGTAAAGGCATGCTTCCAAAGCCAGGTATAACCTTTTAAACAAAGACACACTTACTATGCTCCAGGCAACATCTGCATGTTAGATTCTTTATAAACAAACAAAAACTATGCAAAAGCCACACAGAGCAAGATGAAGGAGAAGAGATGATGAGGCAACTGTTTGACAGACAGCTGCAGAGTGGCTGATCTAATCGTATTGACATGCTTGGAATCTACATTTACACTTCAAAGTTCTCCCTTTGTTTGTTTAGGAGGTACAGTGCCTTCAGAAAGTATTCATACCACATTCCACATTTTTTATGTTATCGCCTGAATTCAAAATGGATTAAATTGTCATGCCGTTTGTGTAGGTGGCAGGGAAGTCAGGCGCAGGAGAATCAAACTTGGTATAAATGAAGTAGTTTAATAACGTAAAACAAAACCTCCAAAACCAAAGTACATAATAAAATAAACGTGGGTACAAGAATCCTTCGCGCACCAAACGAATATCACGACCATAGCAACTAACAATCTCTGACAAGGACATGAGGGGAAACAGAGGGTTAAATACACAACATGTAATGAATGGGATTGGAACCAGGTGTGTAGGCAGACAAGACAAAACCAATGGAAAATGAAAAATGGATCAATGATGGCTAGAAGACCGGTGACGTCGATCGCCGAGCACCGCCCGAACAAGGAGAGGCATTGACTTTGGCAGAAGTCGTGACATAAACAGATTTTTTTCCTCACCTATCTACAAACAATACTCCGTAATGCCAAAGTGAAAATACGTTTTTAGAATTCTTGGCAATGTTATCGAAAATTAAATACAGAAATGATTGCATTTACATAAGTTTTCACACCCCATTTGCTATGACACTACAAACTGAGCTCAGGTCCATCCAATTTCCTTTGCTCATCCTTGAGACTTCACTAGAACATATTTGGAGTCCACCTGTGACTAATTCAATTGTTTGGACATGATTTAGAAAAAAACACACCTGTCTTTATAAGATACCACAGTTGACAGTGCATGTCAGAGCAGAGCAGAAACTATACTATGAAGTCCAAAGAACTATCCATGGATCTCCGGGATATAATTGTGATGAGGCATATATCTGATGAAGGGCATAAAACAATTTCTAGAGAGTTGAAAGTTTCCAAGAGCACAGTGGTCTTCATAATTGGGAAATGTGGAACTACCCAGACTCTGCCTAGAGCTGGTGGTCCGATAAAACTCAGCAGAGTTCCTTGGCTGAGATGGGAAAACCTGCCAGAAGGACAACAGTCTCTACAGCACTTCACCAATGTGGGCTTTATGGGAGAATGGCCAGACGGAAGTTATTCTAGAGAAAAAGGAATAATGACAGCACACCTGGAATTAGCAAAAAGGCATTTGAAAGACTCTGCGAGCATAAGGCCAAAGATTATGTCGTTGGCCCGAATGCGAAGTCTGTAGAAAATCAGGCAAAACTCATCATCCGTCTAACACCATCCCTACCATGACGCATCATGGTGGCAGCATCATGCTATGGAGATGCTTTTCAGTGATAGGGAGTGGGAGACTGGTAAGGACAGAGGGAACAATGAATGGAGCAAAATACAGGCAAATCCTTGATGATAATCTGCTTCAGAGTGCAAACAACCTTAGACTGAAGCGAAGATTTACACTCCAACAGGACAATGACCCCAGGCATACAGCCAAAGCAACACTAGAATGGCTTCAGAACAGGAAAGTGAATGTCCTTGAGTGTCCCAGTGTCGTGACGTTGTATTAGTTAATGTGACGACTGTTGCTCATCGAATGATTAACGGTTTATAATTACGTGATTAAATGAATTAAGCAATGAATCAAGCAATTATTAACTCATTAACCTGGGGCACCATGGGAACATTGTTTTGATTGAGTTTCTATTTCCCAAATTAACTCAAAGGATATCAGAATATCGATTACAACAGTCGCTAAATTAATCAATTTCCTCTACAGTCTCATAATCTGAAAGTCGTATAATCCGGGAATCTGCACGGACCCGGGCTTTACCACTGAATTTACCACACCAATCTTAGTTGATTATTTATTTACTAGCAAGCTAAAATGATGATAAAAATGCACATACACAAAACACAGTCTAGCTATTGATTAGGACTTAGTATAACGGGCCAGCACACTATGGCGCTTGTTACCCAAAATGGGGATTTTAAAGAGAGAGAAAGAAAGGAAGTACACGAGAGAAATATACATTTGGGTTCATTTGTCAGCCATGCTTATTTAAAATTAGCCTTGCCCCGAACTGCCGCTCTTATGGGTCAGAATATAATGATGTAATTACGTGTTGGAGTTCTCAGGTGGGAAGCTCCGCGTGGTCGTTTAGGCTTCTAAATGACGCAGTTCTCCGGCGCAACTCTCTGGTTGTCCTCACGATGTCAGTGTCCTTCTTGGCTAAGTGGTCTGATCCTCACCCTTGATCGGAAAGGGGTCTTCTGAGGACAGACAGCTCTGTAGCTCAGAGCTCACAGCTTCGGCTCGAATGGGGTCGATACCACGATTCAATGGAGAGTGGAGGCTGGGTGGTTCGGCTTGAATTCACCCGCTTAGACACAGCTACTCGTCCGTAGCTCGTGTAGAAAAATATTTCTTTGTCTTCAACCTTGTGTTTCGTTTTGGGGTTCGTCGACTTTGTTAGACCTTAGCTGCAGCTTGGGGTCAATAGTCTTCTATGTTAATTCTTCACTCTCCTGTCTTATACCCTCGGGTCAGAAGTGGGTGTAACAGCCTTTAGGGCAATTCTCTGGGCGGACCAAGTAAAGGGGGCAAGGCTTAGATTTGGCTAAAAATCCGATTTTAGACACTAACTTCACATTTCATCTTTATCAAAACATTCTGTTTGATTTGGATATTTTCCAAACAGCGTACAATGTATAAACATCAGGCATATACTGGGAAAACTCTTAAAGGTACAATGTTTTCATAATAACGTCATCTCTTAACCTTTAAAAACAAATACAAAAGTTACATACATTTTAATATTCCACTTTTCGTCATAACCACCATTGTGGCTGACGGAAACCATTGTTCCAAAGTCCCTTTATTGCATGTTTAATGTTCTGAGGCCAGTTCTCCATTGTTAGGACAAAGGAATTTCTCTGTATTATGGGCATGAGGTGTCATAAAACCCCCACATCTTCAGACCCCTAGATCTCTCCTCCTCTGTTGGGGGTTTGGGAGATAATCTGTAGGGTGGTGGTCTCCTGTACCCTGACCTGATCAGGACAGTCATGACACCAGCCAAAGCCCAGACTTGAATACCATTGAAAATCTGTAGAAAGACTTGAAGATTGCTGTTCACCGCTGCTCCCCATCTAACTTAACAAAGCTTGAGAAAATCTGCAAGGAATAAGAGAAAAATTCCCAAATCCAGATGTGCAGAGCTGATACAGACATACTCAAGACGACTCAAAGCTGTAATCGCCGTCAAAAGTGTTTCTTCAAATGATTGACTCAGGCGTGTGACAACTTACACTGCATTCGGAAAGTATTCAGACCCCTTGACTTTTGTCACATTTTGTTACATTACAGCCATATTCTAAAATGTATTAAATACAAAAAAATCCCCATCAATCTACACACAATATCCCATAATGACAAAGCAAAATAAGGTACCCAAAAATTTCTGCAGCATTGAAGGTCCCCAAGAACACAATGCCTCCATCATTCTTAAATGGAAGAAGTTAAGAACCACCAAGACACTTCCTAGAGCTGGCCACCCAGACAAACTGAGCAATCAGGGGACAAAGGCCTTGTTCAGGGAGTTGACCAAGAACGCGATGGTCACTCTGACTAAGCTCCAGAGTTCCTCTGTGGAGATGGGAGAACCTTCCAGAAGGACAACCTTCTCTGCAGCACATCACAATCATGCCTTTATGGTAGAGTGGCCAGACGGAAGCCACTTCTCAGTAAAAGGTACATGACAGTCAGCTTGGAGTTTGCCAAAAGGCACCTAAAGACTCTCAGATCATGATAAACAAGATTCTCTTGTCTGATGAATATTTGTATTTATTTTTTAAGTTAACATTTATTTAACCTTAATTTTTAACCTTTGTTTATATGAAACCAAGATTGAACTCTTTGGCCTGAATGCCAAGCGTCACGTCTGGAGGAAACCTGGCACCATCCCTACGGTGAAGCATTGTGGTGGCAGCATCATGCTGGGGGATGTTTTCAGCGGCAGGGACTGGGAGACTGGTAAGGATCGAGGCAAAGATGAATGGAGCAAGGAACTGAGAGATCCTTGATGAAAACCTGTTTCAGAGCGCTCAGGTCCTCAGACCGGGGTGAAGGTTCACCTTCCAACAGGACAACAACCCTAAGCACACAGCCAAGATAAGTCTCTAAATGCCAAGATAAGTCTCTGAATGTCCTCTGAATGCCAGAGCCCGGACTTGAATCCGATCAAACATCTCTGGAGAGACCTGAAAATAGCTGTGCAGTAATCCTCCTTATCCAACCTGACAGAGCTTGAGAGGATTTGCAGAAAAAAATGGGAGAAACTCCCCAAATACAGGTGTGCCAAGCTTGTAGCGTCATATCCAAGAAGACTCCATGCTTTAATCGCTGCCAAAGGTGCTTCTACAAAGTACTGAGTAAAGGGTCTGAATACTTATGTAAATGTATCTTTTTAAAAGTTTCTTAAAACCTGTTTTTGCTTTGTCATTATGGGGTATTGTGTGCAGATTGATGAGTGGGAAAACTATTTTAGAATAAGGCTGTAATGTAACAAAATGTGGAAAAAGTCAAAAGGTCTGAAGGAACTGTATTGATTTTTCAAAGAGCATCTCAAACTGTAGCCTACCTGTCTCAACAACGCACGCACACACACATACACACTGCGTCGATGTTGTGCTATGTCTTTTCATTGGCCCAGATATTGAGTGCATTTGGCAGGGTGATGTATTCTAAAGGATGGATGTTTTACTATAAAAGTATTTAATGTACAGTATCTTATTTGAACACGCAATAAGATTTTTAATGGGCAAATTTTAATACTTATTATGTTTTCAAAATGCAATAAACTTAAGGTAAATTATTACTTGTTTTGGGAGGATCCGGATGCTGTTAGAGTTAGCTTACATAAAACAATGAAATGGCACTGCCTCTCACAAAGTGACTCCCTAATCATGATGGAGCTCATCTATTCTCTCTCAGTAGTTAGTATTGCCACAGTGGACAGATACTGTTCCATACTCTAGACAGATCTCCCCCTTAAAACTTCTTAGGGCTAGGCCACTTTTTTATCTCTCAATTTCCGCCTGAATGACTTGCCCAAAGTAAACTGCCTGTTGCTCAGGCCCTGAAGTCAGGGTATGTATATAATTGGTACCATTGGAAAGAAAACAGTTTGAAGTTTGGAGAAATGTTAAAGTAATGTAGGAGAATATAACACAATAGATATGGTCCGAGAAAATCCAAAGAAAAACCAACCAGAATTTTTTTTGTTGAGGGAGACCATGCTCTTACAAGTATAAGGGCATACTCAATTCTAGCTCCCTCCTGCAATTCCTATGGCTTCCACAGGGTGTCAGCAGTCTATGTTCAAGGTTTCAGGCTTGTAACTTCCAAAACGAATAAGAAATATCCGTTTAGTACAGGGACACAGTCTTGGAAATTCGTGAAAGCGCGCGCCATGAAGAAGGACACACCTGCTAAAATCATTTTCCTATTGAACATACTTCTTTCTGTAAATAATATTATAGTTTGATTACATTTTAGGGTATCTGAGGAGTAAATAGAAACGTATTTTGACTTGTTGAAACAAAGTTTAGGGGTAGATTTTCAGATTCCCTTCTCTCCATGTTGAACGAGTGGATTACTCAAATCGATGGCGCCATCTAAACAGACTTTTTGGGATATAAAGAAGGATTTTATCTAACAAAACGACACTACATGTTATAGCTGGGACCCTTTGGATGACAAATCAGAGGAAGATTTTCAAAAAGTAAGTGAATATTTAATAGCTTTTTGTGAATTTATGAAACCTGTGCCGGTGGAAAAATATTTTGATGTGGGGCGCCATCCTAAAACAATCGCATGGCATGCTTTTGCTGTAATAGCTACTGTAAATCAGACAGTGCAGCTAGATTAACAAGTATTTAAGCTTTCAACCGATATAAGACACTTCTATGTACCTAAATGTTTAATATCCATAATTTGTATCATTATTTATTTGAATTGCGCGCCCTCCAGTTTCACCGGAAGTTGTCTCGCTAGTGGGACGCCTATTTTTAAGAAGTTTTTAAGAACCGTTGAGGAATGTTCCGAGTACATCTGAATGGCCACTGCCTAGCCCTTATTATGTGTCTTACTGAGGCCTCATTCACTGCTTGCTGATAAATGGATGAAGCTCCAAACCATTTGGTTTATGAGTCATTGAAAAGGATACGATAAGGACTCATAAATCATAACAGATTTATGTTGATCAGTTTCAGATTGAGTGTCCATATCATCCACTGAGATGATGATATGACAAAAGCTTCAAAGCCATCTATTGATTTCAGGCCAGAGTGACACATTTTGACAGTGCATATGACAACTTTGGACCATGTTTACATTTCAGTAATTTAGCACACGCTCTTATCCAGAGCAATTAGGGTTAAGTGCCTTGCCCAAGGGAACATCAATAGATTTTTCACCTAATCGGTTCAGGGATTCAAACCAGCAACCTTTCGGTTACTGGCTCAGCGCTTTTAACCGCTATGCTACCTGAACAATTTAAGCAAGTTGAAGGCTCTAAGCATGTTCATTTAGTTGCTTAATGGCCTCAAAGTTTCCCCAGGCACTGGTTTAGCTGGTCCTAAATGCAACAATACTGTGGGCCAGATTCAATCAAACTCGCCTCTATTATGTATAAAACATTTTTATGCCCACTATTTGTAAATAGTGCAACGTGGGTTTGATTTCATTGAAGCCTTTATATCAGCAGATAGATCCATTCAGATATGTATCATATAGAGTAAATGGAGTCTTTACCCTGACCTTTATGAGACTGGGAGCTCAAGGCTTCTCTTGCTGCATCTGATTACATCATAATCTCAGATAATGTCATATATCAATGAGCCATATAACATGTGATTAACTGCTGCTTTCTCTAGTGTTATTTATGTATGTACGTTACAGGAAAACATGCCTGAAGACCATTGATTTCATCCTTCCGGAGCAGAAATGTCTTTATTGTATTTCAGCTAAGCAACTCCTTCATCTTACTTACAGTATTGACAACAGAGAGAGCCTCTTGGCAAGGTTACAGCTGCCTCACCCCAACTCCCTATCTTGACAACATGACAACCTGGCTTTTTCATGATAACTTTATTCACATTACATACATGTGGCTTCTCCCAGAGAGCTGTGTTCATTGGGACATCATGTGTGAACTTGCCTTGAGAGCACCAGTGAAAATAAACCATGGTTCTTCTAGTGTTAAGTGTTCCTTTGGAGGAGAAGGGAAAAACAAACATTTATCTTGGCAGACACTGACAAAGACATAGAAGAAGAGAGAGAAAGGGAGGGAGAGAGGGAGAGAAAGCAAATATATGTTTTATTTCAACACATCCAAATATATCTGAGCGATGCTTTGCCAAATATGTGGGACCTATTTATGTCAGTGTGCGTTAGTGCATCGTACCTTCAGGCTGAAAGAGATGCATCGACCCCTCAACAGAGACCTCTATTCTGAGGACAAGCCTATAGAGAGGGCTCTTTCCTCGCTTTAACCCAGATTCAGAGTAGATTACCCTAAATACACTATATGACCAAAAACTATGTGGACACCTGCTCATCGAACATCTAATTCCAAAATCATGGAAATTAATATTGAGTTTTCCCCCCTTTGCTGCTATAACAGCCTACACACATTAGGGAAGGCTTTCCACTAGATGTTGGAACATTGTTGCGGGGACTTGCTTCCATTCAGCCACAAGAGCATTAGTGAGGTTGGGCACTGATGTTGGGCGGTTAGGCCTGGCTCGCAGTCGGCGTTCCAATTCATCCCAAAGGTGTTCGATGGGTTTGAGGTGACGGCTCTGTGCAGGCCAGTCAAGTTCTTCCACACCGATCTCGACAAACCATTTCTGTATGGACCTCGCTTTGTGCACGGGGGCACTGTCATGCTGAAACAGCAAAGGGCCTTCCCCAAACTGTTGCTACAAAGTTGGAAGCACTGTATCATCTAGAATGTCATTGTATGCTGTAGCGTTAAGATTTCCCTTCACTGGAACTAAGGGGCCTAGCCCGAACCATGAAAAACAATCCCAGACCATTATTCTTCACACCATACTTTACAGATGGAACTATGCATTGGGGCAGGTAGCGTTCTCCTGGCATTTGCCAAACCCAGATTTGTCTGTCGAACTACCAGATGGTGAAGTGTAATTCATCACTCCAGAGAACACGTTTCCACTACTCCAAAGTCCAATGGCGGAGAGTTTTACACCACTCCAGCCGACGCTTGGCATTGCATGAAGCTCCCGACGAGCAGTTCTTGTGCTGACGTTGCTTCCAGAGGTAGTTTGGAACTCGATAGTGAGTGTTGCAACTGAGGACAGATGATTTTTACACGCTATGCGCTTCAGCACTCGGTGATCTTGTTCTCTGAGCTTGTGTGGCCTACCACTTCGAGGCTGAGCCGTTATTGCTCGAACTGACTTGTTGGAAAGGTGGCATCCTATGATGGTGCCACGTTGAAAGTCACTGAGCTCTTCAGTAAGGCCATTCTAGTGCCAACGTTTGTCTATGGAGATTTCATGGCTGTCTGCGCGATTTTATACACCTGTCACCAATGGATGTGGCTGAAATAGCCGAATCCACTAATTTGAAGGGTTGTCCACATACTTTTGTATATGTAGTGTATGTTCTTCCAGATGGCCCAAGCCAGATGAAGCTGATAAGTTACTAGTATGTCAGGCCAAATGACCCTTCCAGAGGGGTCAGGATATAGGCGGTAGAGTTAATTCAAAAGATCTTAAGAAAACATCAAGCAATAGCATTGATTACAAGCATCTAATGATCTAGGAATGTCAACAAAAGTTTGGTTTGATGTGACGGTAAGCGAACTGAGATTGAGAGATGTTTGCATAGACAGAAAGCCAATTGAGTCGGTAAGATTGCAAATTCTGCTCATAGATCACAGAGGAAGAATCGGAGAACAAAGGATGATGAGGAGCATAGAGATGTCAGTGTATGACTCTAACCAGGGTTGTCAACCAGGGAAGCGTGGCTCCTCCCACTCAGTGGCTCCTGTACTAAACTGGGTTGTATCTTGTCCCGATCAATAGGCAGTGATTGAAATGGAATTGGGTGGAGTGAGGCTTCAAAGAGGACATAAGCAGTGGCTGTATGTTTATCCTATGGCATCCTATTAACATCCTATTACCAACCAGCATCATGTAGCAGTGCCACATAATCAATCATAGAATCTAATGTCCCATGAACTGGGCAGAGAGAACAGTTTTTTGGGCTAATTGCAATCACCATAGAGATCCTGTAGTTTAAAACTGGAAATGACAGACATTTTGGTTTTACATACAGTACCAGTCAAATGTTTTTCTTTATTTACATCAAAAGTATGAAACAACACATATGGAATCATGTAGTAACCAAAAAAGTTTTAAACATATCCAAATATATTTTATATTTGAGATTCTTCAAAGTAGCCACCTTTTGCCTTGATGACAGCTTTGCACACTCTTGGCATTCTCTCAACCAGCTTCATGAGGTAGTCACCTGGAATGCATTTAAATTAACAGGTGTGCCTTGTTAAAAGTACATTTGTGGAGCTTCTTTCCTTCTTAATGCGTTTGAGCCAATCAGTTGTGCTGTAACAAGGTAGGGGTGGTATACAGAAGATAGCCCTATTTGGTAAAAAAAAACAAGTCCATATGATGGCAAGAACAGCTCAAATAAGCAAAGAGAAATGACAGTCCATCATTACTTTTAAGACATGAAGATCAGTCAATTTGGAAAAATTCGAGAACTTTGAAAGTTTCTTCAAGTACAGTTGCAAAAACCATCAAGCACTACGATGAAACTGGCTCTCATGAGGACCGCAACTGGAAAAGAAGACCCAGAGTTAAGTTCATTAGACTTAACTGCACCTCAAATTCCAGTCCAAATAAATGCTTCACTGTAAAGGGGTGCATAACAGGTGGCAGTGAAGTCAGACGCAGGAGAGCAGAACTAGGTAATAGCCGGAGCAGTTTAAATTCAAAACCAACGGCATAAAGAAATAACCAACATGGGTACAAAACCCGATGCGCACCAGTAAACATGTGCACAAGCACTTACAACAAACAATTCCACACAAAGACATGGGGGGAACAGAGGGTTAAATACACAACACTTAATGAGGGAAATGAGAACCAGGTGTGTAGGAAAACAAGACAAAACAAATGGAAAATGAAAATTGGATCGACGATGCCTAGAAGACCGGTGACGCCAACTGCCAAACGCCGCCCGAACAAGGAGAGGAACCGACTTCGGTAGAAGTCGTTACATTCATAGAGTTCAAGTAACAGACATATCGCAACATCAACTGTTCAGAGGAGACTGAGTGAATCAGGCCTTCATGGTCGAATTGCTGCAAAGAAACCACTAAAGGACACAAATAAGAGGAAGAGACTTGCTTGGGCCAAGAAACATGAGCAATGGACATTAGACCGGTGGAAATCTGTCCTTTGGTCTGATGAGTCGAAATTTGAGATTTTTGGTTCCAACCACTACGTCTTTGTGAGATGCAGAGTAGGTGAATGGATGATCTCTGCATGTGTGGTTCTCACCGTGATGCATGGAGGAGGAGGTGTGAAGGTGTGGGGGTGCTTTGCTGATGACACTGTGTGTGACTTATTTAGAATTCAAGGCACACTTAACCAGCATTCTGCAGCCATACGCTATCCCATCTGGTTTGCGCTTATTGGGACTATAATTTGTTTTTCAACAGGACAACGACCCAACACACCTCCAGGCTGTGTAAGGGCTATTTGACCAAGAAGGGGAGTGATGGAGTGCTGCATCAGATGACCTGGCCTCCACAATCACCCGACCTCAACCCAATTGAGATTGTTTGGGATGAGTTGGACCGCAGAGTGAAGGAAAAGCAGCCAACAAGTGCTCAGCATATGTGGGAACTCCTTCAAGACTGTTGGAAAAGCATTCCAGGTGAAGTGTCAGCATATGCGCTACTCGTGTTGAAGTCAGGTGCAGGAGAGTACAAAGTTGTGATCAGGCGCACACTTTATTCGGCAGAAGCAGACAACAGATGGACACAACAGTGTCCAACAAATCTCCAGCCAAAGGCAAAAGTGCAAATGCGACAAAGTCACAAATAAGCAAATATGTTTAACAATTAAACATACTCCGGGTTGAAACATAGTACCCGGGGGAAAAACCAGCTAGGAGCGTCAAATACAAAACACGTAACAAAACAATTCCACACAAAGACATGGGGGGGACAGAGGAATATATATATGCAGTGTGATTAGGGAATGTAAACCAGGTGTGCGGGGAACAAGACAAAACAAATGGAACAATGAAAAAAAGGAGCGGCGATGGCTAAAAGCCCAGTGACGTCGACCGCCGAACGTCGCCCGAGCAAGGACGGGAGGCGACTTCGGCGGAAGTCGTGACATGAAGCTGAATGAGAGAAAGCCAACAGTGTGCAAAGCTGTCATCAAGGCAAAGGCTGGCTACTTTGAAGAATCTAAAATCTAAAATATATTTTTGTTTTTTAAATCTTTTTTGGTTACTACATGATTCCATACGTGTTATTTCATAGTTTTGATGTCTTCACTATTATTCTACAATGTAGAAAATAGTACAAATAAAGAAAAACCCACTGAATGAATCGGTGTGTCCAAACTTTTGTCTGGTACTGTATTTAAAATTCATGCTTTTCCTTTTAAAACATCAATATTATAATCAATAATTTAGACCATTCTTTTTCACCTTTCAATTTAATTTTCAAAATTCATAGAGGGATAGAGTTATTATATAGAGTATATATATATTATTATATATTATATATTATATAGAGTTATTATGGCCACAGAAGTAACCCCAAACACTGTTTACCTAATACAAATCTCTTAGCTAATTCCTATAGTTATCTATCAGTTGGTCATGTTAAATCATTCCTACAATGTATTTTAAGGTTTTAAAGACACAACATGAAAGGAGAATGCTGCCACTCTTAAAAACAAGTTAATATCTGCCCAGTATACAACAAATTTACTAATTCTCCACGACAAGAGTGATTTTATTTCTTTAACTTTATCAATAATTTCTGCAACTGAGTGAAATGTCCAAACCTCAGAATGGGTCTTCAATATCCCAGGAGATTTCAGTTGAACTGTAGCCTTCTCTGCTGTCATTCTTTTATTTGTTATAGAGGTCAAGATGGTTGAATGTCTGATAGATTCAGCTGAATTCCTTTGAGAACGAAGCAGCCCATGAATAGCCAAAGGATCGACTGTGGGGTTTCAGTACGATTCATTCACTCACAGTTTTAAAAGGTCATTAGCGGTGGGCACAGGCTCTCTTGTCGAAACACCAATACGTCTTCATAGGGGGGCAGGCCTGAACAATCCCTGCTGTGCCTTTCCTCCATTCTTGTTTGTGTCACTTTGCACGCAAGACCAAACAAGCCCATGAATGTCATCTCTCATCCAATCATTCCCGTGTACGGAGACCAAATGCTTATGTACAACATAGAGGAACATTATGGAACCACACAGGCCAAATTAGATGAAGGGACATAGAAGGATAGGGGAGAGGAGGATCAAGGAAGGATGGAAGGATGAGTGGGATCATTTGGTTCAGCAGTCTGTAATCTTGACAGAAAAGCGGACTGTTCAGACCCTGTGAAACCGGATTGTAGAATATGATAAGGAGAAGACGGGGGGAAGAGGGGAGAAGAGACCACAGCTGTTAGGATACATAGGGCTCTCGAGTAGCGCAGCGGTCTAAGGCACTGCATCTCAGTGTTAGATGTGTCACTACAGACCCTGGTTCGATCCTGGGCTGTATCACAACTGGCCGTGATTGGGAGTCCCATAGGGTGGCGCGCAATTGGCCCAGCGTCTTCCGGGTTAGGTGAGGGTTTGGCCGGGGTAGGCTGTCATTGTAAATAAGAATTTGTTCTTAACTGACTTGCCTGGTTAAATAAAGGTAAAAAAATTAAATAGTACTGGGTAGATTATTATGGTAATGAGGACAGAATGGGTGGGGGGGACAGGGAAGGGACAGAGGAGATGAGGAAGGAAAGTAAACCAACAACCTGGCTAGAGTAAGAAAAGAGGAGATTGAAATAGAGTCCTGGTGGTTTGAATGGTGGCATAGAAACAACAGAGGAGGAGTGGGTTGTTTGTCATAAGGGATTGAGAAAAGGCGTTGGAAAAGGAGAAGAAACTTTGTGAGGATGGATGTATGGATTGATGTAGATGGAAGATAATGCAAACAACCAAAGATGTTCCTGAATGGTCAGCCTGTCTGATTAGGTGAGATAGGTTGTTTGCTTTGACTGATGACCTTGTCTCGCCTGTGTGTTTTACATTTATGGCTCCATCAATAACACGTTCATTATGTGTCCGTGTGTATCTAGGACCCTGGACACACATTATGTGACATGCTATTGGAGAACTGGCAGGATGCTAGATGGTTATTTACTGTGGAATGCATGCTGTCTCGTCAGGATGAAGCATGTTCTAGTGTAGGACGGTGATGAGGTAGATGACGAAGTTTTAAGACAAAACCTTGTTTACTTTTCCTCTCTTATCCCAAAAATAAATCAATACCCATTCCACCTCTGAATGGCACTCATACACAATCCATGTCTCAATTTAACAAGTGACATCACTAAGGGATCCTAACTTTTACCTGGATTCACCTGGTCAGTCTGTCATGGAAAGAGCAGGTGTTCCTAATGTTTTGTACACTTAGTGCATGGTAATAGTGAGGGAGAGAGATCACCATTTGCTTTTGAAGGCATTTAAAAGCCTAACTGGATATGACACCCTGAAAATAACCGCTCACACATTACAGGTTGTACCAGGAGTGTAGCGAACCACTGAAGTGTTGCTCTGCATCTCTGTATGGGAATTCATTATCAAAGACAAAGGGGGTGAGAAACAGAGAGGGGAGAATGAGGGAGGGGTGGAATAAAGGGAAAGACACAATGGTAGAGAGAGAGGAAGAGAAAGAAAGAGAGAGAGAGAAATAAAGAGAGAGAGAGAGAGAGAGAGAGAGAGAGAGAGAGAGAAGGGAGACAGGAGAGCAGAAAGAGAGAGCAGAGCGATGAGGAACCAGCATTTCAATTACATTAAAGAAATTGTTTTTTTATCTTTGATGCAGGTTAATGAAACTAATTAGTCTTCATGGCGTAAACCCTTCTGGAGCGTCAGATAATTGCCAGTGGCTTAGATAGTGCCAGCCAATTCCTAGCCTACGAAGTAGAGGGGAAAAACAAACACAGATCCTTATTACTCTTCTAACCATTACACGAAAGGATTACACCAATCTTATGTCCTCTTTCGCCATTAGAGCCATATTCTGCATTTACATCAGACAGCCTATACAGTATTGTATTTGTTAGAGAATCTACTGTCCCTGGTAGTATTGGCTAGAGTGCGGTCATAAATGAATATAGCTGGGTTCATCATTACATTGAAGTTTATTTTGGAGAAAGCACAATTGGAAATTGAAGTCACAGAACATAGAACATTCTGAAAATGACGTCCTCACAAGCTTTGTAATCGGCAGATGGGACTTCAGTAATATGAGGGTGACAGTGATTCTCAAAGGAGAGGGAGATAGACATACCAATCATGTCCTTTATCATTCATGTTCATCATGTTTCCCATCTAACATATGGAGTATATTCTCTATTCTATCCAATGTAGAGTTATTTCATAAAGATGTTGAGTTAAATCATATTGCTGTTTTGCATCTGACCAAATTAAGAAAATGAAATAAATGATGCCCATTGATATTAATATGTGAGGATACAATCTGTATTGTGTCTTTAATTTATAGAAAATTACTAAGCAAGAATGCATTGCACATATGGATGGCTAATCTTGAGCACTGAGTCATAGGTGTAAAGGCACTGAGCATGCTGTCCATGGTGCTGAATAAGCAGCCGGAAGTACAGTATCATACTAAAACCAGCCCTTCTAGCTATTTGTACAGTATACAAATAAGCTAGAAAGCTGATTTATTTACAGTTGATTTTATTTAGAATTGAATAAAAGAGAACTGCCCAAATAAGAACTGCTAGATATCCAGAAAGAAAATGTAGAAGGTAAAGACTTGAGGTCAAGTTTAAGATTGTTAACACATCGATCTTACAAAGCATCACCTTGTGTGGCCTGTTTTAATACTGACCATTGATTGAGTGACCTTTATGTAGGCTATATAGACAAGGCTCGCAACGGGGCAAAAATAGATTACTTCCACCTATATCTGCTTGTCAAAGCTCTCAGAAACCTTGGCCTTTCAATCAATACACAACTGCAGCTGAGATTCCTTGAGCCACATAAAAACATAATGAACAATTAAAGAGTATGGTGTTGAAATTGAATGAATGTAATACATGAGAGAACTAGTTTCACTTCGTATAGACTGAAATAAGACCTCTCAATGACTAAGGTTTACGTGTAAAATCACGCCCACATTTTGATCAACAGTTGCTCTGGCATTCTCTAGTGCTGTACTCCTGAACCAGACCCTGACCTTTAGTCCTGATTGGTTTAAAAGGTGAAATCCCTCCTGTGTCCATCTCATTAGAAGTTTTTAGCGAGTCAACGGTTGAACATTTGTATCACCTGTAGATTTGCTTCTGTTGTGTTGTACCTATTAAAAATGTTGTGCTCTAAATTAAACTCTTTCAAATGTGATAATGTGATCATTCATTAAAGTGTGTTACAAAATTGAGAAATATAACACTTTATACTGTGACTCAACTAACTTGAAGAGACTTCCACAACACATGAAAAATCTGCACTTATTGGAGATGACAGTAAGATTTACAGTGTAAAGTTTGTAATAATGCTTATCTCCACTGTCTCTTGCATCAATAACTCTGCATCTGGAGTGAGATAGAAGTTGATGGTGAACTGCAGAGCTCCAACTAGGTCAAAACTATTTCTGGTCTCCCGCCATATGCTAAGAGGTGCTCCAACACACTTGCAGAGGCTGGTGGCAGAATATCAATCTAGCTGCAAATGAAACAGCTGGCACTGCGGATATACAAAACTCCTGGCACTTTCTGCCTGGTCAAAGCCAGGGTCCAGCAGCCAGCAGCTCATAGATTGGGTCTGGGTCTGATGAAACTGAGCCCACACAACAGAGAGAGGGATCACACCCTGTTCTATTCATCATGCACTGTTTGAAGATTGCTGTCTAACCCATAAAGAGATGGTAGCTCAGGTTGCAGGTGTTTCAAAACAACTAAAGTACCACCAGTACAACACAAACTTTGATTGATTTCGTAAACAGAAATGTGTTTCAAGAGTATAACTTAACCCTCATACTACAAACATATTTTACATACATGAATTACCAACTGGGGTAATGTTGACCGCAAGAAACTATTGGAAACAATAGCAAAAAAAAAACTATCATAGCAAAAAAACGTAATTCTTATCAAAGCATCATTAGACATGTAAATAATGTTATCTGAAATAGAATAAAAAATACCAAAACAGACTTACAGAATTACAGTTAATTTGCATATTCTCTAAAACAAAAAGAAGAATTTGTCCCTTAAATAATGTGCTGATTTTTTTCACATTGCAATCCACATACAGTAAGTGGCTCCCAGGGGGCACAGCGGTCCTAGGCACTGCATCTCAGTACTTGAGGGGTCACTACATACACCCTGGTTCACAACCGGCCGTCATTGGGAGTCCCATAGGGCGGCGCACAATTGGCCCAGCATCGCCCGGGTTTGGCCAGTGTAGGCAGTCATTGTAAATAAGAATTCGATCTTAACTGACTTGCCTAGTTAAATTAAAGGTAAAATAAAAAATAAAATAGTACTGGGTAGATGATTAGGGTAATGAGGATAGAATGGGGGGGAGAGACAGAGGAGACAATGATTGTAAATCAGGTTTTTAGTATATTATTTAACCTTTATTTGTCACGCCCTGATATGTTTCACCTGACCTTGTGATTGTCTCCACCCCCTCCAGGTGTCGCTTATTTTCCCCTGTGTATTTATCCCGGTGTTTCCTGTCTCTTTGTGCCAGTTTGTCTTGTATGCTTCCAAGTCAACCAGTGGTTTTCCTGTTCTCCTGCTTTTTGCATTCTCCGTTTTGTAGTCCTCCCGGTTTTGACCCTTGCCTGTTTCTGGACTTTGTACCCGCCTGCCTGACCATTCTGCCTGCCTTGACCACGAGCGTGTTTGCCACTCTGTACCTCCTAGACTCTGATCTGGTTTTGACCTTTTGCCTGTCCACGACCATTCTCTTGTCTACTCCTTTAGATTAATAAACATTGTAAGACTCCAACCATCTGCATCTGGGTCTCGCATTGTGCCTTGATAGTACGAACTGGCCATGACAGACCCAGCAGACTTTGACCAGCTCCGCCAAGCTGTCTCCCTGCAGGGAGCCACCATTGGGAGACATCAGGAGTTGGTACAGGGCCTTTTGGAAGGGCTCAGTTCCTTGACGGAGCGCCATGACCATGGGTTGAAGGCTATTATGGAGCAAATCAGGGAGTTTGCTCAGACTGTCTGCCACCTCTGAAAAACCCCAATCGCCCAGTAATTTTTTTCCCTTATCTGTGGTGAGCTTGTGCAGCCTATCCCGACTCACCGTGAACCCCGCTTACCTCCTCCAGAGCGATATTCGGGGAATCATGGTACCTACCGGATTTTCTTTCTCAGTGCTCGCTTATTTTTGAGCTACAGCCATCTTTGTTTTCTTCAAACCGAACGAAGATGGTGTGTATAATTACGCTAATGTCAGGAATGGCGCTCTCCTGGGCTACGGCAGTTTGGGAACAACAATCTGTTATTTGCGGTCATTTGGAGGAATTCATGGCAGAGGTGAGAAGTTTTTGAGTCTCCGGTATCCGGGAGAAAGGCGGCCAGCAAACTGCTTGACTTACATCAACTCCCGTACCACACGGTGGACTTTCGCACATTGGCTGCCGAGAGTGCCTGGAATCCGGAATCTCTTTTCAATGCTTTTCTGCACGGATTATCTGAGGAGGTAAAGGATGAGCTAGCTGCTCGGGAACTGCCGGTGGACCTCGACTCCCTCATCGCCCTCACCATTAGAATGGATTGACGCCTAAGAGAACACAAGAGTGAGAGGTCTGGGGCACACTCGTGCACCCGATATGGCGTGTTCACCTCCTATGGAATATGGAAGTTCCGAAGACTAGCTCTTCCGAGAAGAGTCAAAGTCACCCGAGACCTATCGTGAATCTACGACGGGTGAGTTGGATACTCCTGAGCCTATGCTGTTGAGAAAAACTAGGCTATCAGTTTGGGAGCGCTCACGGAGGATGAATAATAACTGTTGTCTGTACTGTGTAGGGGCAGGACATTTTATAGCTACCTGTCCTATTAGGAAACCCTTGTCTCTAGTACCAGCACTATGGTGAGTCAGACTGGGAGTTCCCTAATTCCCATCACCCGCACACTCCTAAGTCTCTTCGAGTGCTCATTGACTCTGGGGCTGATGAATGTCTTATGGATGCCACGATAGCTTCGGAGCTTGGTATTCCCACTCAGCCTCTCTCTGTGCCCATGGATGCTAGGGCACTGGATGGCCGCTCTATAGGGGAAGTCACCCAGAGTACTGTGCCCGTTCAATTACGGGTTTCTGGTAACCACAGTGAGACCATACAGTTCCTCCTCATTGCATCTCCCCATGCTCTGGTTGATTTGGGATTTTCCTGGCTACAAAAACACAATCCTGTGATTGACTGGACCACAAGCTTCATGCGGGGTTGGAGTCCTTTTGCCATTCCCACTGCATTCAAGCAGCACAGCCTTCCCCAAGTTGTCCTCCTCAGGATGTTAGCAACACTGTGGATGTCTCTGCTATTCCTACTGAATACCATGACCTCCTGGACGTGTTCAGTAAGGCACGTGCTACTTCCCTTCCCCCGCACCGTCCTTATGATTGTGCCATTGACCTTCTCCCAGGCACTACATCACCTCGGTGTCGGTTGTATTCTCTGTCCGGACCAGAGACAAAAGCTATGGAGGAGTACATAGAGGAGTCTCTGGCCACTTGGTCCGTCCGTCCTTCTGCATCTCCTGCTGGCGCAGGGTTTTTCTTTGTGGAGAAGAAGGACAAGACCCTGCGCCCGTGCATTGACTACTGGGGACTTAATGATATCAATGTCAAAAATCGTTACCCCCTACCTCTCCTCTGCTCAGCGTTTGAACCTCTCCATGGGACTTTCCAAGTTGTACCTTCAGAATGCCTACCACCTGGTTCGGAAACACGAGAGGGATGAGTGGAAGATAGCCTTCAACACAGCCAGTGGACATTATGAGTACCAGGTCTTGTCATTTGGACTCACCAACACCCCTGCGGTCTTCCAGACTTTGGTCAATGATGTGTTTCGGGACATGCTAAACCGGTTTGTGTTCGTCTACCTGGACGACATCCTGTTTTTTTCCCGATCTGCCCAAGAACATGTACTCCATGTCAGACAGGTCCTTCAGTGCCTCCTGGAGAACCAATTGTTCGTGAAAGCCAAGAAGTGTGAGTTCCACCACTCTTTCACCTTTCTGGGATATTTCATTGCTGAGGGCAATGTTCAGATGGATCCGGTGATGAAAGCAGTGGTGAATCGGCCTCAACCAACATCCAGGGTGCAGTTGCAACGGTTTCTTGGGTTGCAAACTTCTACCGCCGTTTCATTCGGGATTACAGCACCCTGGCGGCCCCCCTCTCGGCACTCACCTCTCCCAAGGTACCGTTCAAATAGTCTCCTGCTGTCGACAAAGCCATTGTGGACCTAAAGCATCGGTTCACAACATCACCCATCCTCATCCATCCGGACCCCTCGCGTCAATTTGTGTTGGAAGTTGATGCTTCGGATGTTGGAGTGGGGGCCATCCTGTCCTAGCAATCTGCCTAGGACCAGAAGCTTCATCCCTGTGCCTTCCTCTCCCATCATCTCAATCCTGCTGAGAGGAACTATGATGTTTGCAACCGAGAACTCCTGGTGGTGAAGATGGCGTTGGAGGAGTGGAGGCACTGGCTGGAAGGAGCAGAACAGCCATTCTTGGTCTGGACTGACCATAAAAACTTGGAATATCTCTGTTCAGCCAAGCGCCTCAACTCAAGGCAGGCCCTTCTGTTTTTCAAATTTACCATTTTCTACCATCCTGGGTCTAAAAATGTGAAGCCTGATGCTCTCTCCCGCCTATACAGTTCCTCTGCTACACCCTCGACTTCCGAAACCATTCTCCCTACCTCATGCCTTGCTGCCGCTGTGGATTGGGGTATTGAGAACCTGGTTCGCGAGGCGTAACGCTCCCAACCTGAACCTGAAGAGAGCCCGGCTAACCGGCTGTTTGTCCCTAACCCAGTCTGGTCCCAGGTCCTGGAATGGGCTCATTCCTCCAGGCTGACCTGTCATCCAGGGTCCCGTCGTACACTAGCCTTCCTTCGACAATGTTTCTGGTGGCCCACAATGGTCCCTGACGTCTCTGCCTTCGTCACCGCATGCACCGTGTGTGCTCAAAACAACACGCCACGGCAAGCTCCTTCTGGACTCCTGCAGCCACTACCGGTTCCTCATCGTCCCTGGTCTCATATCTCTGGACTTTGTCACTTGGCTCCCTTTAAAAAATTAAAGAGGCGGTACTTATTTTTTATATACTTTATTCTAAAGGCAAAAATATATTCATCCGTTGATCCTGAGAGAAAATTACAAAGAGTATGGCTTAGTTTTCTTTATTTACTTACCCCACAGCTAGAATTAGCATCGCTGCTATTGAAACAACGGGAGTGGTAGATGCTTAAAAAGATGAACCAAATCCTCAGTCACTTTAAACCAAATGTTATAGTAACCCAAATATCATAAGTTGCACATATAGAATATTGGAGGATATTAAGGTAATTCTGGTATTTATATAACCACCCATACATAAAATGCATGCACGCATGACTGTACGTCACTATGGATAAAATTAAATGGCATACATTTTATATTTCCCGTATCTTTTATGTATTTTTTTCTTCTAAGAATACACACCAATACAGCACTATGTGCACATTAGCTGGTTTAGGGTAGCTGGTTTCTGTATTACTACCAACTATTCACACCACTGACTTCACGCCACTGACCACTGAGTTGTTTTGACTGCAACTAAGCATATATGTGAGGTCATTTAGATTTTTGAACATGGCCATACCTAGTTATAACCATAGGTGAGCACATAAGGTGCTTGTCACGCCCTGACTGTAGAGAGCCTTTTTATTTCTCTATTTGGTTAGGTCAGGGTGTGATTTGGGTGGACAATCTAGATTATATATTTCTATGTTGGCCTGATATGGTTTCCAATCAGAGGCAGCTGTCTTTCGTTGTCTCTGATTGGGGATCACTGTATCTCCAGTGCGCATTCATAGCCCAGTGCGCTCTGTGCCTGCGCCCCGCATTTGCCGGGCTAGAGTGGGCATTCAGCCAGGACGGGTTGTGCTGGCTCAGCGCTCCTGGTCTCTAGTACGCCTCTTCGGTCCAGGATATCCTGCGCCGGCTCTATGCACTGTGTCGCCAGTGCACCTTCACAGCCCAGTGCGTCCTGTGCTAGCACCCCGCACTTGCCGGGCTAAAGTGAGCATCAAGCCAGGATGGGTTGTGCCAGCCCTACGCTCCAGACCTCTAGTGCGCCTCCACGGCCCAGTATATCCTGTGCCTGCTCCACGCACCTGGCCTCCAGTGCGTCTCTCCAGCCTGGTAAGCCCTGTGCCTGCTCCACGCACTAGGTTTCCAGTGCATCTCCCCAGTCCGGTGAGACCTGTTCCGGCTCCACGTACCAGGCCTCCAGTGTGTCTCCCCAGCTTGGTAAGCCCTGTGGCAGCTCCACGCACCAGGCTGCCAGTACGTCTCTTCAGTCCGGTGAGACCTGTTCCGACTCCACGTACGAAGCCTCTAGTGATGATCCATGGTCCGAAGCCTCCAGTGATGATCCATGGCCCAGAGCCTGTAGTGATGATCCATGGCCCAGAGCCTGTAGTGATGATCCATGGCACGAAGCCTGCAGCGAGGGTCCCCTGTCCGGTGCTTGCAGCTAGGGTCCCCAGTCCGGAGCCTCCAGCGACGGTCCCCAGTCCGGAGCCTCCAGCGACGGTCCCCAGTCCGGAGCCTCCAGCGACGGTCCCCAGTCCGGAGCCTCCAGCGACGGTCCCCAGTCCGGAGCCTCCAGCGACGGTCCCCAGTCCGGAGCCTCCAGCGACGGTCCCCAGTCCGGAGCCTCCAGCGACGGTCCCCAGTCCGGAATCTCCAGCGGCGGTCCGCAGTCCGGAGTCTCCAGCGGCGGTCCGCAGTCCGGAGTCTCCAGCGGCGGTCCGCAGTCCGGAGTCTCCAGCGGCGGTCCGCAGTCCGGAGTCTCCAGCGGCGGTCCGCAGTCCAGAACCACCAGCGACAGTTGGCAGTTCAGAGCCTACCACGGGGGTTCCCGGTTCAGAGCCTCCGGCGACGATCTACGGTCTGGTCCCTCGGGCGACGATCCACGGTCCGGTTCCTCTGGTGACGATCCACGGTCCGGAGCTTCCGGCGACGATCCACGGTCCGGGTCCTCCGGCGACGATCCACGGTCCGGAGCTTTCGGCGTCGACCCCCAAAATAGAGTCGCCACCGAGGATGGCGGATCCGCGAGCAGAGCGGGTTTAAGTACCGCACCGGAGCCGCCACTGATGCAAGATGCCTACCCGGACCCTCCCCTATAGGTTCAGGTTTGCGGCCGGAGTCCGCACCTTTGGGGGGGGTACTGTCACGCCCTGACCATAGAGAGCCTTTTTATTTCTCTATTTGGTTAGGTCAGGGTGTGATTTGGGTGGGCATTCTAGATTATATATTTCTATGTTAGCCTGATATGGTACCCAATAAGAGGCAGCTGTCTTCGTTGTCTCTGATTGGGGATCATATTCAGGCAGCCTTTTCCCACTGGGTTTTTGTGGGATCTTGTTTTTGTTAGGTATCTGTATAGCCTGCAGAACTTTACATTCGTTCTTGTGTTTTGACGGTGTTCATTTTAATAAAGAAGAAATGTTCGCCTACCACGCTGCACCTTGGTCTCATTCTTCAGACGAGCGTAACAGTGCTCCATATCTGCAGTTGATCTGTCTATCTGGTCAAAATCACTGATAGAGGTACCCCTTCATCCTCTGACTGTCACGATTGTCGTCGGTGAAAGAGGACCAAAATGCAGCAGGTACGTGTATGCTCATTTTGACTTTTATTTAAATTATCAAAAGAGCACTCCAAAACAACAAACCACGAAAACGAACGAACAACTAAACAGTCTGGCAAAGCCTAGGGCTGAACACAGAACAATCACCCACAAATCACAAACACAAACACACCCTCATATATGAGACTCTCAATCAAAGGCAGATAGACAACACCTGCCTTCAACTGAGAGTCCCAACCCCAATTCACCAGACATAGAAACAGACATACTAGACTCCACATAGAAATACCTAAACATAAACCAACACCCGGAATTACTAAAACAAACACCCTTTTAACACAACACACCACCCTGAACCACATAAAACAAATACCCTCTGTCACGCCCTGACCAAACTACAAAACAATTAACCTTATATACTGGCCAGGACGTGACAGTACCCCCCCCTTAAAGGTGCTACCCCGGAAGCACCTTAAAAAAATAAAATAAAATACCCCCAAACAATACCCAAAATAAAAATTCCCCCTTACTAAAGCGAGGGAAGGGAGGGTGGCTGCCGTCAACGACGGCACTGTGCTACACCCCCCCTCCCCAACCCACCTATTTCTGGAGGTGGCTTCGGCTCAGGCCGTTCCAGGCTGTCTGGGCAGTCTGGCAGCTCGGGACAGTCTGGGCAGTCTGGGCAGTCTGGGCGGTCTGGCAACTCGGGACGGTCTGGCAACTCGGACGGTCTGGCAACTCGGGACGGTCTGGCAACTCGGGACGGTCTGGGCAGTCTGGCAACTCGGGACGGTCTGGGCAGTCTGGCAACTCGGGACGGTCTGGGCAGTCTGGCAACTCGGGACGGTCTGGGCAGTCTGGCCACTCCGGCAGGTCAGGGCAGTCTGGCCACTCCGGCAGGTCAGGGCAGTCTGGCCACTCCGGCAGGTCAGGGCAGTCTGGCCACTCCGGCAGGTCAGGGCAGTCTGGCCACTCCGGCAGTTCAGGGCAGTCTGGCCACTCCGGCAGTTCAGGGCAGTCTGGCCACTCCGGCAGTTCAGGGCAGTCTGGCCACTCCGGCAGTTCAGCGCAGTCTGGCCACTCCGGCAGTTCAGCGCAGTCTGGCCACTCCGGCAGTTCAGCGCAGTCTGACCACTCCGGCGACTGTTGACTGACGGGCAGCTCCGACGACTGTTGACTGACGGGCAGCTCCGACGACTGTTGACTGACGGGCAGCTCCGACGACTGTTGACTGACGGGCAGCTCCGACGACTGTTGACTGACGGGCAGCTCCGACGACTGTTGACTGACGGGCAGCTCCGACGACTGTTGACTGACGGGCAGCTCCGACGACTGTTGACTGACGGGCAGCTCCGACGACTGTTGACTGACGGGCAGCTCCGACGACTGTTGACTGACGGGCAGCTCCGACGACTGTTGACTGACGGGCAGCTCCGACGACTGTTGACTGGCGGGCAGCTCCGACGACTGTTGACTGGCGGGCAGCTCCGACGACTGATGACTGGCGGGCAGCTCCGACGACTGTTGACTGGCGAGGCTGGGTTTACGCACTTGCCGTTTAGTGCGGGGAGCGCGAACAGGACGAGTCGGACTGGGTGGACGCACTTCCGGGTCCGCACGAGAGACAGGAGCTGGAAACCCAGGGCTATGGAGGCGCACAGCCGGTCTAGATCTTACCTCCTGCACAACCCGCCTTGGCTGGATGGAACTAGTAGCCCTGTACGAGCGGAGTGCTCGTACAGGGCAGACTGGGCTGTGCAGGGGCCTGATGGTAGCCGTGCGTAGAGCGGGAGTTGGGTAGCCTGGTCCTCGGAGGCGTACCGGCGAACAGATGCGCTGCGCAGGCATCCTCCTACCAGGCTGGATGCCCGCTCTAGCACGGCACCTGCGAGGGGCTGGAATAACTCGCACCGGACTGTGCGTGCGTATGGGTGAGATAGTGCGCTTCTCAGCAAAACATGGCGCTCCCCACCTCATACGCTCCTCCATATAACCACGGGTAGCTGGCTTCCGGCTCTTCCTTCGCCTAGCCAAACTACCCGTGTGCCCCCCCCCAAAAAAATCTTGGGGGTGCCTCTCGTGCTTCTCCCTCAGCGCGTCTCTGGCCTCGTACCATCGCCTCTCCGCCTTGGCTGCCTCAATTTCCCACTGCGGGCGCTGATAATCCCCAGCCTGATGCCAAGGTCCGGCCCCGTCCAGAACTTCCTCCCAAGTCCACTTCTCCCGCCAGTCCAACTCGTAATTCCTCCGCTCCTTCCTCTGCTGCTTGGTCCTTTGGTGGTGGGTGATTCTGTCACGATTGTCGTCGGTGAAAGAGGACCAAAATGCAGCAGGTACGTGTATGCTCATTTTGACTTTTATTTAAATTATCAAAAGAGCACTCCAAAACAACAAACCACGAAAACGAACGAACAACTAAACAGTCTGGCAAAGCCTAGGGCTGAACACAGAACAATCACCCACAAATCACAAACACAAACACACCCTCATATATGAGACTCTCAATCAAAGGCAGATAGACAACACCTGCCTTCAACTGAGAGTCCCAACCCCCAATTCACCAGACATAGAAACAGACATACTAGACTCCACATAGAAATACCTAAACATAAACCAACACCCGGAATTACTAAAACAAACACCCTTTTAACACAACACACCACCCTGAACCACATAAAACAAATACCCTCTGTCACGCCCTGACCAAACTACAAAACAATTAACCTTATATACTGGCCAGGACATGACACTGACGATATGTATAACTTAATATTATGTCTCCAGAGAAACCTGGTTTTAAATAAATAGTTTTAAAAAATGTGTCCTGGAATAACTATTTTTTGGCGAATACATACCAATACATCTCTCTGTGTAGATTCCGAGTGTATATAAGTTGTGTATAGCAGTTCTACCAAGTATTTATATCATTGTCAGATTTTTATATGCACAAAAATAAGGTAATTTTGGTTTTGTTCAGTCATACGATACATGGATTAGAAAGTACAATCTTATGCAAGTACATCGGGTGTATTGTCTCTGCAGATGATCTGTCCATCTGGTGGTATGGATAACTTGTTATTATGTCTCCAAAGATGCAGGACCTTTATTTTAATCTATTTATCAAATTGCTATAGGCGGAATTAGGTGTTTTAGCCTGGGGTCAAAATTACCCCAAAGGACTTTAATAAGTTTTTGTCCATATTGATATAGAAACACTAAACAATGATTTAGATTTGTTAAGAACAAATTGATTGACAAAGTCATGAAATACTGGAATTATTTAATAACCACCTTTTGGAAGTATATGCCTCTAGGGTCAAAATGGCTCCAGTTGGTAGTATGAGGGTTCATATCCAACATTTATACACCCATATTATCCCTGTGAAAACGTTTTGTTTTTGTAATCAATGTGTTGTATCCAAACATTTATGATCGTTGAGCTGCCACTTGCTTGAGGCCTTCAAAACTTTTCTTCAAATGAGTAGGAGGCATATAGACTACACTGCAGTAGTCACCCACTGTACTGTACAGTGAACATTTGAAATCGAATGACCTCTAGGTAAACAGAATTTGATCTGCCTGTTGAGGTGTTTGAGGAGCACTGGGCTGCTGGTGCACCACTGGGGCTGGAGGTGTGTGGAGTGGGTATGGATTATGAGGAGGAGGAGGAGGATTTGATTAGTCTGCGCCATAGATCGTGGAAAGTTACCATAGGTATGAGATGTATGGTACTGTATGTGTAAGGTAAAAGTATTTCTTGCATTCCAGCATTAATAATTCTATTCTCAATTCTTTCTCATTTTATTCAAATTTGTAATATACCAGATGCACTGAAACAAAGTGATTTACAATATGGACAAGCACAGAATACATGTGCCAGCATTGCAATCTAAATATATTTGTCACGCCCTGACCTGAGAGAGACGGTTTGTTTCTCTATGTGGTTAGGTCAGGGTGTGGGGTGGACATTCTATGGAGTCTATTTCTTTGTGTTGAGCCGAGTATGGTTCCTAATCAGAGGCAGCTGTCTATCGTTGTCTCTGATTAGGAATCATACTTAGGCAGCCTTTCCCCACCTGTAGTTGTGGGATCTTATTTTTGTACTGCTTGTTAAGCCTCCAAGACATTACGGTCATTATCATTGTTTATTATTTTGTTTGTTAGTGTTCTGATTTCAAATAATTCAACGATGAACACTTACCACGCTGCACCTTGGTCTACTCCTTCTGACGATTGTGACAATATTGTACATTATCAGTATAGCAGTGGACACAATCTGGTAATTTGATCAGCTTCAAAAGAAGCATGCATACATTTCATTTCATTTCAGACCACAACAACACCAACACTGGAACAAAAAACAAACAACCTCATCCAAGCAGTTTCCTCTCTTGCTTTCCCTATATGAAATGCAGTGGTGACCTGTAACTAAGTCAAAGGTGTCGAGACGGAATGGCTGTATCAGTCTTCTGATATTTCAGCTCCAGTGATACAGAAACGTAGAGCCCACAGAATCCATTGAGAGTGCAGGGTGAGTGGAAGCGGAGGGGGCACCCACTGGACCCCTAAGCTGGCATTTCCTGGGCCTGTCATATCCTCTCTGTGGGTAATGAAATCAGTTTGGGTTCTGTGCTGCTGACTCTGCTGCATGACAATATTTTTTATGATTGGACAAACAATTGTAAGAATCTTGTAACATACAGTATTCATTCAAGGGTTTTTCTTAATTTTACTATTTTCTACATTGTAGAATAAAAGTGAAGACATCAAAACTATGAAATAACACATATGGAATCATTTAGTGACCAAAAAAGTGCTATATTTTAGATTCTTCAAAGTAGCCAACCTTTGCCTTGATGACAACTTTGCACACTCTTGGCATTCTCTCAACTAGCTTCATGAGGTAGTCACCTGGAATGCATTTCAATTAACATGTGTGCCTTGTTAAAAATGTATTTGTGTAATTTCTTTCCTTCTTAACGTGTTTGAGCCAATCAGTTGTGTTGTGACAAGGTAGGGGTGGTACACAAAAGATAGCCCTATTTTGTAAAAGACCAAGTCCATATTATTGCAAGAACAGCTCAAATAAGCAAAGAGGTATGACAGTCCATCTTAAGACATAAAGTTCAGTCATTTTGTGAATATTTCAAGAACTTTTAAAGTTTCTTCAAGTACAGTCACAAAAACCATCAAGCGCTATGATGAAACTGGCTATCATGAAGACCCAGAGTTACCTCTGCTGCAGAGAATAAGTTAATTAGAGTTACCAGCCTCAAAAACTGCAGCCCAAATAGAGCTTCACAGAGTTCAAGTAACAGACGCATCTCAACATCAACTGTTCAAAGGATACTGCATGAATCAGGCATTCATGGTTGAATTGCTGCAGAGAAATCACTACTAAAGCACTCCAATAAGAAGAAGAGACTTGCTTGGTCCAAGAAACACGATCAATGGACATTAGACCGGTGGAAATCTGTCCTTTGGTCTAATGAGTTCAAATTTGAGATTTTTGGTTCCAACAGGCGTGTCCTTGTCAGACGCAGAGTAAGTGAACGGATGATCTCCGCATGTGTGGTTCCCACCGTGAAGCATGGAGGAGGTGTGATAGTGTGGGGGTGCTTTCCTGGTGACACTGTATTTAGAATTCAAGGCACACTTAAGGCTACCACTGCGTTCCGCAGCGATATGCCATCCCATCTGGTTGGCGCTTAGTGGGACTATCATTTGTTTTTCACAAGGGCTATTTGACCAAGAAGGAGAGTGATGGAATGCTGTATCAGATGACCTGGCCTTATACAATCAAATTAGCCAACAACTGCTCAGCATATGTGGGAACTCCTTCAAGACAGTTGGAAAAGCATTCCAGGTTAAGCTGGTTGAGAGAATGCCAAGAGTGTGCAAAGCTGTCACCAAGGCACAGGGCACTTCGAAGAATCTAAAATATAACACTTTTTTGGTCACTAAATGATTCCATAACATGTTATTTCATAGTTTGATGTCTTCACTATTATTCTACAATGTAGAAAATAGTAAAAGTAAAGAAAAACCTTTGAATGTGTTCAAACTGTGTCCAACCTTTTGACTGGTAAAGTACATCAGGGTGTAACTACCAAGCCAGGCCAGTGATGGGGCAGAGAAACGTAATTAATTTTTTCGCTTCTCCGCACACACTTTCAAATAAACCGGCTGGAAAATTTAGAGTAAAAACATTATTCTGATTGTTCATGTCTACCCATTTTAATAAAACACTTGTGATATGTAGACTGATACCAGGCCCTAAAAAACAGATGTCACTGGAAGCACATTTAATCAGTTTCAGTATCTCTTCACAGGAATGCTTTTAAAGCAGCACCTCTCACCTTGAAAACGTTAATCAACAGGCTTCTCACACAGGCATACCTAAGTGAATCTGTAATTTCCCCGGCAGCTCAACTGCCTCATAAGGGGATGGTTTCCCTCTTGGCATTGTAAAAAATGAAAATTCAATCTGATTCCCAATTTTGAGTATAGGAATCGTTTCACATTCACAATTGGATTAACTATACTGTGTTTCTCTACAGTCCTGTTCTACAGCTAGGATGTACAGTACATTACTGCTAAGTTATTAGTTCCAAGTCAGTTTTAATTAGAGGGTCATTATTGAATCAGCAGGTCATTATCTTTCTTTAAGCAGGATTGAAATGGTTAAACCATTGTTGCACTGGGCCAACGTAGACTTTGCCTGGCTACCCAGATGCATTGCTCTGACCAAATGTCATGCCACGCCCACAAAGGTTTGCTCCTCTCCACAATGAGTCTGGATTTTACTCCCTCTCCAACCCTTCTAGAATGCGAACAAATTCGGACAGTCTGATTGGCCAGAAAATGTGTCATTGGCTTTGATACTCTGATTGCTTAGAGACGATCCAATCTCTGATGACTTTGTTTTGTACAACGCCCCTTGTCACCACAAAAGACATCAATGATTGCATATTCAGACTGAAGTATTTAGCGATCGATAGAGCAGCAGAAAAATTCAGGTTGAGTCGTCAGGCAAATGTAGACCTGAAGTTTGATTAAACAACCTTTTCCTCCGAGAGCAAAGTTGTGATGGCTGATGGCTGAAGACAGTCGTGAAGACGGCACAACAAAACCTATTCCCCCTCAGGAGACTGAAAAGATTTGGCATGGGTCTTCAGATCCTCAAAAGGTTCTACAGCTGCACCATCGAGAGCATCCTGACTGGTTGCATCACTGCCTGGTATGGCAACTGCTCGGCCTCCGACTGCAAGGCACTTCAGAGGGTAAGGCGAACGGCCCAGTACATCACTGGGGCCAAGCTTCCTGCCATCCAGGATCTCTATACCAGGCAGTGTCAGAGGAAGGCCCTAAAAATTGTCAAAGACTCCAGCCACCCTAGTCATAGACTGTTCTCCCTGCTACCACATGGCAAGCGGTACAGGAGCACCAAGTCTAGGTCCAAGAGGCTTCTCAACAGCTTCTACCCCCAAGCCATAAAACTCCTGAGCATCTAGTCAAATGGCTACCCAGACTATTCGCATTGCCCCCCCCCACCTCCCCTCTCCACACCACTGCCACTCTCTGTTGTCGTCTATGCATTGTTACTTTAATAACTCTACCTACATGTACATACTACCTCAAATAATCGGTGCCCCCGCACATTGACTCTGCATCTGTATATAGTCTCACTATTGTTATTTCACTGCAGCTCTTTAATTTCTTGTTACTTTATTCTTATCTGTATTTTTTGAAACTGCATTGTTGGTTAGGGGCTCGTAAGTAAGCATTTCACTGTTGTATTCAGCGCATGTGACTAATAAAATTAGATTTGATTTTAATAAATTCAAGCAACACCACAATCTGTGACCATAGGCTCCAGAGGTAGTCAACATTTTACGAGTATTTTTCGCTCTAAGAAAATAGAACACTTACCGGAATGGAGCTTGAAATTGGAATATCTGGTATCTACTAATGCCCCTGATATTACTTGACACTCAGTAAAGACGAAGAAAACAAGCAGGACTGATGATATGGCAAATAAGGGGAAGGAAAACTCTGATGGAACAGGCACAGATGCCAAGGTTGAGGATAATGTAGTGTAAGACATAAGGCTGTAAAGTGTTTCAGGTTATCTGTAAACTACTATAAAACAGTAGGTATCAACTGCTCCAGCGCAAAACAACGACTAGGCACTGACATATGACACGGTTTCAAGTGTGTATGTGGCCTTGTCCTGAAAGCCTACTCATTCAAATCCTGCCAGGTCTGAAGAGAAATATTTAACGATGATTAATGCAATTTACAACAAATAGTTTCATGTGTTGAATGTGGAGCTATGTCATGTTTATATGCTGTTAACCATATAAAACAAGGCCGTAAAACATGTCAGCATCGTGAACTTGTTAATAAGTGTCTCTCACATCCTCTACAGGGTGAGTATAAATCTAGGACTTGGTCCAGGTTTTATGTTCAGAATCTTCCTGCTCCTGGCAGGTTGATACCATATTTACTGTGTAAAATATATTGCAATGAGATGTGGCCTTTAGAATGGCTGTGGTTTCTCTGATCAGGGTCTGTACAGCACAGACCTGTTTGTCTGTCAGGAGGCTGGAGTGTTTTATAGGGTAACAGAACGTACAACAGAATTAGAAATGTATGGTTCCTATGGGATGTGGATACACCAGCCAAACATGGTCACCCTCAATAGACCCAACAGTTACCAAGCTGCTTGCCCATCAAAAGTTATACTGGAGAAGAGCTTAGAAATCTTACACATCCCAAAGACACACGTACACATGCACGCACGCGCCCACACACACGCGGCAATTCAATTCCTTTAGGACATTAGCAGGAGCACAGTGAGAACATAGCGAGGGAGAATGACACAATGAAATACCCTGAGAAGTGCTCTGGGTCCTGCTCCTTTGTGCTCTGTGTCACATTGATAGAAACCCCTGGCCTATGAGGGGATCTAATATCTTCTATCTCCCGATGACTGGGCTCTTTCTTCTCAACTCCCCCATTGTGTCCAATCCACAGATTCGACTAACAGGGCTCTAAAAATGGAACACCATGTACGGTGCTGCACATCCAGTAATAAAATATGTGGAAACTATGGCTGACACATTCTACTTGAAAGTTTTATTCCCACCTGATGTCACAGCTGGATTTCAAACAGGTACACACTGTGGGTTTAGACTAAGAAGAAAAGTGTAGAGACAGTTATTCTTATGTCTTATCCATAACTCAACCATATTAACTGTACTGTAGACTAACCAATATTGTAGCTACAGTGGGTAGGAGGACTGAGTTCATGGAAAACAACACGGCACACTGACTGTATGTTGTTAACATGGAGATCAATTCTGCATGGAGAGCAAGTGTACACAAATTATCCTGCAAAGACAGAAATGCAGCTTGTCACAAACAACTGCATTATGTATAGAGTAAGTGTGTAGAGGTGGATTATCAGGAGCTGTTGTGTGGAGAGTGTGTATGTTCACTATTAAGCTACAAATCCATTTTGTTACCAGTACTTTTTTTAGTTGGTGTGAAGTCAATAATTTGGGAAGGATTAGTACGTTCTTCGGGATATGTATTTGGACCTCACATGACACCAAAACTGCATTTCCTTGTGTACAAATTCTGAGGGACATTAGCCTAAAGGAAGGAGGACAGCCTTGAGAGGATTGTCTGCATGCATTTCCTGGATTAAGTCCGAGGCGGTGGAGTGTGAAGAGTGAGGCTGTGTTTGTGGCTGAGGCAGGCAATGTAATTAATTAAAATGCTTGTATTGCGCCCGCTTCAGATCATAATGGCAACAGTGATACGGCATACTGAACGAGATGTTATCTGAACAGAGAGCCTCCTGGAACATCCCACTACTCCACTGTCTGCCAGGCCAGGCTCTCTCTCTCCTTTATATACACACACTCATTCCTGCATGTTTCTCCACTGCTTCAAACTCAAACTGCTTAAGATTCATCCCATTAAAGGCCAGAGGTGTCAATTTCCCAGCATGGTTTAATAGATGAGTCAGGAGGCAGGATTTAGAAGGAGATTGTAACTGATCACAGGCTTGTTCTGTTCATTTGCACATCCTCACTTAATTGACTCCTGAACAGAGATCCATTGGACACAAACTGTCTGCAGCAAACCCCTTCCTGACCCAGTACTCAGCAGGGTCAAAGGAGAATTCCAGGATAAAACAAACTGTGTGTGTGTATGTGTGCGTGCGTGCGTGCGTGCGTGCGTGCGTGTGTGTGTGTGTGTGTGTGTGTGTGTGTGTGTGTGTGTGTGTGTGTGTGTGTGTGTGTGTGTGTGTGTGTGTGTGTGCAGATTGATGTGTGTGGATAGATGTGTGTGTGTGGATAGATGTGTGTGTGTGCAGATTAATGTGTGTGGATAGATGTGTCTGTGTGCAGATTAATGTGGGTGGATAGATGTGTGTGTGTGTGGATAGATGTGTGTGTGTGTGTGTGTGTGTGTGTGGATAGATGTGTGTGTGTGGATAGATGTGTGTGTGTGGATAGATGTGTGTGTGTGGATAGATGTGTGTGTGTGTGCAGATTAATGTGTGTGGATAGATGTGTGTGTGTGCAGATTAATGTGTGTGGATAGATGTGTGTGTGTGTGTGTGGATAGATTTGTGTGTGTGTGTGCAGATTGATGTGAGTGGATAGATCTGTGTGTGTGCAGATTAATGTGTGTGGATAGATGTGTATGTGTGCAGATTAATGTGTGTGTGTGTGTGTGTGTGTGTGTGTGTGTGTGTGTGTGTGTGTGTGTGTGTGTGTGTGTGTGTGTGTGTGTGTGTGTGTGTGTGTGTGCGCGCAGCATGGTGCTGCTCCAGATGCATTAAAACTGAAACAAAAGCAGATGTATGAGACTGTTGCCCAATTTTAACATATGGCTTGGCTTGTGCAAAAACCAATAACTGAATGAATGGTACTTGGTGAATGCCGGACAGCCATTTACTGCAGCTTTCTCTCCATTTAAGGGGATGGAGTGGAAAGGGCTATTTTGATCCTGAGCTGCATGACTACCTGTCAAGTTTCATGTAGAGGTGAGTAGCCCGGTTGTCCGCAGCGCAGGGTCAAAGGTGACAGATGAACAGGTGACAGGTATAACTGGCTGTGGTTCCCAGCGTGTCCCAGACACTGAGACACAGTGATGCTCTCTGAGGATCTGACAGGATTGTCAAGGTTCTTCTCAGCAACACAAACCTGGAGACACATTCTACCACTCATCATTGCTCTGCAATGGAACCTAACAGACACATACTACCTCTACATCATTACACTGCTATGGAACCTAAGACACATTCTACCACTACATCATTACTCTGTTATGGAACCTAACAGACACATACTACCCCTACATCATTACTCTGCTATGGAACCTAACAGACACATAATACCACTACATCATTACTCTGCTATGGAACCTAAGACACATTTTACCACTATATCATTACTCTGTTATGGAACCTAACAGACACATTCTACCACTACATCATTACTCTGCTATGGAACCTAAGACACATTCTACGACTATGTCATTACTCTGCTACGGAACCTAAACAGACACATTCTACCACTACATCATTACTCTGCTGTGAAACCTAACAGACACATTCTACCACTATGTCATTACTCTGCTATGGAACCTAAGACACATTCTACCACTACATCAGTACTCTGTTATGAAACCTAACAGACACATTCTACCGCCACATCAGTACTCTGCTATGGAACCTAAGACACATTCTACGACTGTCATTACTCTGCTATGGAACCTAACAGACACATTCTACCACTACATCATTACTCTGCTATGGAACCTAAGACACATTCTACGACTATGTCATTACTCTGCTACGGAACCTAAACAGACACATTCTACCACTACATTATTACTCTGCTGTGAAACCTAACAGACACATTCTACCACTACATCAGTACTCTGTTATGAAACCTAACAGACACATTCTACCGCCACATCAGTACTCTGCTATGGAACCTAAGACACAATCTACCAATATATCATTACTCTGCTACGGAACCTAACAGATATATTTTACCACTACATCATTACTCTGCTGTGAAACCTAACAGACACATTCTACCACTACATCAGTACTCTGCTATGGAACCTAAGACACAATCTACCAATATATCATTACTCTGCTATGGAACCTAACAGAGACATTCTACCACTACATCATTACTCTGCTATGGAACCAAACAGACACATTCTACCACTACATCATTACCCTGCTATGGAACCTAAGACACAATCTACCAATATATCATTACTCTGCCACGGAACCTAACAGACATATTTAGCCACTACATCATTACTCTGCTGTGAAACCTAACAGACACATTCTACCACTACATTATTACTCTGCTGTGAAACCTAACAGACACATTCTACCACTACATCAGTACTCTGTTATGAAACCTAACAGACACATTCTACCGCCACATCAGTACTCTGCTATGGAACCTAAGACACAATCTACCAATATATCATTACTCTGCTACGGAACCTAACAGATATATTTTACCACTACATCATTACTCTGCTGTGAAACCTAACAGACACATTCTACCACTACATCAGTACTCTGCTATGGAACCTAAGACACAATCTACCAATATATCATTACTCTGCTACGGAACCTAACAGAGACATTCTACCACTACATCATTACTCTGCTATGGAACCAAACAGACACATTCTACCACTACATCATTACCCTGCTATGGAACCTAAGACACAATCTACCAATATATCATTACTCTGCCACGGAACCTAACAGACATATTTAGCCACTACATCATTACTCTGCTGTGAAACCTAACAGACACATTCTACAACTACATCATTACTCTGCTATGGAACCTAAGACACATTCTACCACTACATCATTACTCTGCGATAGAACCTAACAGACACATTCTACCACTACATCATTACTCTGCTATAGAACCTAACAGACACATTCTACCACTACATCATTACTCTGCTATGGAACCTAACAGACACATAATACCACTACATCATTACACTGCTATGGAACCTAAGACACATTCTACCACTACATCATTACTCTGCAATGGAACCTAACAGACACATAATACTACTACATCATTACTCTGCAATGGAACCAAACAGACACATTCTACCTCTACATCATTACTCTGCTATGGAACCTAACAGACACATTCTACCGCTACATCATTACTCTGCAATGGAACCTAACAGACACATAATACTACTACATCATTACTCTGCAATGGAACCAAACAGACACATTCTACCTCTACATCATTACTCTGCTATGGAACCTAAGACACATTCTACGACTATGTCATTACTCTGCTATGGAACCTAACAGACACATTCTACCACTACATCATTACTCTGCTATGGAACCTAACAGACACATAATACCACTACATCATTACACTGCTATGGAACCTAAGACACATTCTACCACTACATCATTACTCTGCTGTGAAACCTAACAGACACATTCTACCACTACATCATTACTCTGCAATGGAACCTAACAGACACATAATACCACTACATCATTACTCTGCAATTGAACCAAACAGACACATTCTACCTCTACATCATTACTCTGCTATGGAACCTAACAGACACATTCTACCACTACATCATTACTCTGCTATGGAACCTAACAGACACATTCTACCACTATATCATTACTTTGCTATGGAACCTAACAGACACATTCTACTACTACATCATTACTCTGCTATGGAACCTAAGACATATTCTACGACTATGTCATTACTCTGCTATGGAACCTAATAGACACATTCTACCACTACATCATTACTCTGCAATGGAACCTAACAGACACATTCTACCACAACATCATTACTCTGCTATGGAACCTAACAGACACATTCTACCACAACATCATTACTCTGCTATGGAACCTAAGACACATTCTACCACTACATCATTACTCTGCTATAGAACCTAACAGACACATTCTACCACTACATCATTACCCTGCTATGGAACCTAACAGACACATAATACCACTACAGCATTACACTGCTATGGAACCTAAGACACATTCTACCACTACATCATTACTCTGCTGTGAAACCTAACAGACATATTATACCTCTACATCATTACTCTGCTATGGAACCTAACAGACACATTCTACCACTAAATAATTACCCTGCTACTGAACATAACAGACACATTCTACCACTACATCATTACTCTGCTATGGAACCTAACAGACACATTCTACCACTACATCAGTACTCTGCTATGGAACCTAAGACACAATCTACCAATATATCATTACTCTGCTACGGAACCTAACAGACATATTTTACCACTACATCATTACTCTGCTGTGAAACCTAACAGACACATTCTACCACTACATCATTACCCTGCTATGGAACCTAAGACACATTCTACCACTACATCAATACTCTGCTATGGAACCTAAGACACATTCTACGACTATGTCATTACTCTGCTATGGAACCTAACAGACACATTCTACCACTACATCATTACTCTGCTATGGAACCTAACAGACACATTCTACCACTACATCAGTACTCTGCTATGGAACCTAAGACACAATCTGCCAATATATCATTACTCTGCTACGGAACCTAACAGACATATTTTACCACTACATCATTACTCTGCTGTGAAACCTAACAGACACATTCTACCACTACATCATTACCCTGCTATGGATCCTAAGACACAATCTACCAATATATCATTACTCGGCTACGGAACCTAACAGACATATTTTACCACTACATCATTACTCTGCTGTGAAACCTAACAGACACATTCTACCACTACATCATTACCCTGCTATGGAACCTAAGACACATTCTACCACTACATCAATACTCTGCTATGGAACCTAACAGACACATAATACTACTACATCATTACTCTGCAATGGAACCAAACAGACACATTCTACCACTAAATAATTACTCTGCTACTCAACATAACAGACACATTCTACCACTAAATAATTACTCTGCTACTGACCATAACAGACACATTCTACCACTAAATAATTACTCTGCTACTGAACATAACAGACACATTCTACCGCTAAATAATTACTCTGCTGTGAAACCTAATAGACACATTCTACCACTACATCATTACTCTGCAATGGAACCTAACAGACACATAATACTACTACATCATTACTCTGCAATGAAACCAAACAGACACATTCTACCACTAAATAATTACTCTGCTACTGAACATAACAGACACATTCTACCACTAAATAATTACTCTGCTACTGAACATAACAGACACATTCTACCACTAATAATTACTCTGCAACTGAACATAACAGACACATTCTACCACTAAATAATTACTCTGCTATGGAACCTAACAGACACATTCTACCGCTAAATAATTACTCTGCTACTGAACATAACAGACACATTCTACCACTACATCATTACTCTGCTATGGAACCTAACAGACACATTCTACCACTACATCATTACTCTGCTATGGAACCTAACAGACACATTCTACCACTACATCATTACTCTGCTACGGAACCTAACAGACACATTCTACCTCTACATCATTACTCTGCTATGGAACCTAACAGACACATTCTACCACTACATCATTACTCTGCTATGGAACCTAAGACACATTCTACCACTACATCATTACTCTGCTATAGAACCTAACAGACACATTCTACCACTACATCATTACTCTGCTATAGAACCTAACAGACATATTCTACCACTACATCAGTACTCTGCTATGGAACCTAAGACACATTCTACCACTATGTCATTACTCTGCTATGGAACCTATCAGACACATTCTACCACTACATCATTACTCTGCTATAGAACCTAACAGACACATTCTACCACTACATCAGTACTCTGCTATGGAACCTAACAGACACATTCTACCACTACATCATTACTCTGCTATGGAACCTAAGACACATTCTACCACTACATCATTACTCTGTTATGGAACCTAACAGACACATTCTACCACTACATCATTACTCTGCTATGGAACCTAAGACACATTCTACCTCTACATCATTACTCTGCTATGGAACCTAACAGACACATTCTACCACTACATCATTACTCTGCTATGGAACCTAAGACACATTCTACCTCTACATCATTACTTGCTATGGAACCTAACAGACACATTCTACCACTACATCATTACTCTGCTATGGAACCTAACAGACACATTCTACCACTACATCATTACTCTGCTATGGAACCTAACAGACACATTCTACCACTACATCATTACTTGCTATGGAACCTAACAGACACATAATACCACTACATCATTACTCTGCTATGGAACCTAACAGACACATTCTACCACTACATCATTACTCTGCTATGGAACCTAACAGACACATTCTACCACTACATCATTACTTGCTATGGAACCTAACAGACACATAATACCACTACATCATTACTCTGCTATGGAACCTAACAGACACATAATACCACTACATCATTACTCTGCTATGGAACCTAACAGACACATTCTACCACTACATCATTACTCTGCTATGGAACCTAACAGACACATAATACCACTACATCATTACTCTGCTATGGAACCTAACAGACACATTCTACCACTACATCATTACTCTGCTATGGAACCTAACTGAAGCTGTTTGCTAGCTTCTTTGAAACAGTACCGTGGAGGAAGGAGTAAGAAAGATCATACAGTACGAATTTAAGCTGAGTCACAAAGCACATTCAAATATGTATTTTTTCTGACTGTCATTCAGATATCTGTTTTTCTGTGATTTTACTGAATGAATGTGGAGTTGCAATTACATTTTTGGAGACAGGAATTGAATTTGGTTCATAAATGTTTTAAATTTTCCAATAGTTTTGTCTGCTTGCGTTTGTGTCCGATCAATTGCTAAACCATTACGTGTGCATTAGTGAGTGAAGTATATTTGACCTAATCCCAGTCCTTCTGAGAAGTCAATAGGCTACATTAAGCCTACCTAAATAAAACCAATTTTCTTGGCAGAAGCAGAGTAGCTCTTATTCCAGACCGCTCCTCCCTAATTGGTACATTCATAACTTGATCGTCGTCCTCATCTCGAACATCATCCCAAAGTGACTCTCTTTCAAGTCAGAGAGAGAGACATGGCAGGACTGTTATGGGAGAGCTCAACGAGCTGCCTCATGCTGCTGTAGCTAAACCCCAGCAGATTCCAAACAATGGCGTGCCAAGTCATCTCCTGACCACTTCATGTTCATATACAGTGATCTACATTACAGTACATTGCTTATTATGCGCTGTATTTTCTCATCTACTCATTGATTGTGTGTTGCACATAATACTTATACTTATAGAACTGGATGTAACGTGTATTTGTGGCGCCATGGTAACTAATATGAAATGAGGGTTAAGTACACTTGGAGTCGTGTTGGTTTAGTTTATTGGATTTACACTCAATATAGATGCAATGATCTCCTGTACTCCTGGTAGAAAAATACAAATTTTGCAGTTAATTTAATATCGCTGTGGCATTTAAAAGCCTTGTATTTCTCCATTAAATCATGTTTATCCAATTAGCCCAACTCTGAGTGACAGCAGTAAATGATAATATTTCTCTAACAGAAATGATTACATGTATTTATCAAAGCAGGTATAAATCTAAACCCATTACATTGAATTAGCATGGAGTGTCGTAAAATTATGTGATATTATATTAATTAGGGAGAAAGAAAGACTTCTATGTACAGTATATGTGAAATATTGACACATTTCTACATTTAATCTGCCAACTTGTTACTGAGGGATTTAAAGGAAATGGATGACAGTCACTAAATACAGATTTCAGCATTTGCAGATATATTCATTTTATTGTCAACAGTTCACAAACACATTATTCTGTTAATACACTTCATGACCAAAAGTATGTGGACGTCGAGCGCTATGCGCTTCAGCAGTCTGCGGTCCCGTTCTGAAAGCTTGTGTGGCCTACCACTTCACGGCTGGGCCGTTGTTGCACCTTGACGTTTCCACTTCACAATAACAGCACTTACAGTTGACCGAGGCAGCTCTAGCAGGGCAGAAATTTGACGAACTGACTTGTTGGAAAGGTGACATCCTATGACGGTGCCACGCTGAAAGTCACTGAGCATGTCTGTGTGATCAATTCTATACACCTGTTTTTCAGTAACTGGTGTGGCTGAAATAGCTGAATCCACTAATTTGAAGGGATGTCCACATACTTTTGTATATAGTGTACCTCTTGCTGGGACCGAGACAGTGCTGGACACCTTTATCTAACTTTAACACTCCAGAATTCTCATCCCAACCAGAGCATCACTGGCTCCATCTTCCTCAGCCTGAAACATTGCCTCCCTACACAGGCCTGTGCTCAGTGCATCAGTAGCTGTGGGCATGTTCTGTGTCTTAAAGATAAAGATGGACATGAAGAAGACTCTCTTATCCTCACCCCACCCCTTTGTCACTGATTCAAACTTACAGGCCTCTCTGTGGCATCCTGTGGAGTGTGGAGAATGGAGAGTTGGGTGGATGAGTGGTTGAGAGAAGGGGTAACTCTCCAAAGCTTCCCTGTACTCCTCAGTGTTTGGGCTGATCTAGCCCTGGAGCCAACATCTTTCTCTGGTGGTCTGGTGTCATGTCCAGAGTTTTGCCTGAAGACCTGGGGCTAAACCAATGGCCTGGATCTACTTGGACAGACTTTTACTGTACCAATATCCATCCTAGCTACTGCTCCTTTGTAAGATTCTACTGGGTCATGATACTGCAAGGTTATAGAGGAGTGTTGAGAACCACATCTTCTAAAATCAACTGTTGAAAATGCAAATGTCATCTCCTGCCTCGGCCCAGCTTTTAATTCCTCAGAGAGATTTTACATAATTATAATTTGTACCCCTACAGTTATATACTGACCCATAATAACAACATGCAAATGCAATCTTTCACGCCAAGGTAAATGACCTGCCCCTGCTTTGTGAGAATTTAACCATCAAACAAACAGCGTATAGATGAATGGATAAATGAACCCGGCCCTCTCTTTCCCTCAGTAACTTTGGTTTAGCATTAATATTAATGGTGAGGGTGAGGTGCAGGGACTGTGGTGCGAGTGAATGGTTTCTGCTCGGCCTCCGACCGCAGCCGCACTCCCCTAATGGGTTCGGCCTCACTGGATTCAATCATGTCCCAGTGATACTCTCTGAAGAGGATGCAAATTGTCAATCAGCCTCTCGCTCCTTCCCTGCCTCCCTCTCCTTACCGATCTTGTCCCTGTCCTCACTTCATCTTCCCTGTTCATCTCTCTATCATTTCCCTTCTCTTCATTGCTATTTTCTCTTGTCTTAGCCCTACTTAGGGTTGCAAAGGGAGGGTATATTACTGGAAACTTTCAAAGTTTACCAGTAAACTACCAGAATTTGGTATCTTTCAAGGATTTCAAGGATTTTCTCAAGACATCTAGTGGCCTCTTTGGGTACTTCAGCTTTTTACAGGTGTTGCCTTGTAACATATATGAAATATTTAAATAAGAAGATTTTTTATAAAAACTATTAAATGACAAAGCTGTAAAACATGACCCTAAATATAAACCATGAACTTAGTGAATACCATTGGTGTTTAATATGAGGGTTTCAGCATGAAATATCCTTAATATATTGTTTTTTACCCACTTTTATTTATTTTACTGTCAGTATGTATTTTCTACCAATGTTTTGGTGACAAACTGGTGGCATTTGTGAAAAACCTCAATAGTTGGAAGAGTTGCAGAGGAAATTGAAAATAATACCATTGCTGATTAGATGTTTTTTTCATTAATTAGGTTATTTTCTCTTGAACCATATGGTCTATCTACTAGAAACTCATAGACAATATTGACACAGATATAAAACATGTATACTATATGAATAAACATTTTACTCATGTAAACATTACCAAAGTTACAATAGATTTCCAGCGATTTTCTGTTAATTGCCAATATTACTGAATATACTAGTAACTTTGGTAAACTACCGGTAGCTTTACAACCCTAGCCACACTCTTGTTTTGTCTTCTCTTTCTCTCTTTCTCTCTCTCTCTCTCTCTCTCCCATTATTATGGTTTTCACCACAGATTAGAACCGTTTCAGTTACCGTTTCAGTTACCGTATCAGGCTGATTAAAATGTCTTCTCCATCTCACTGTAAGAATACTTCTCTCTCTCTCTCTCTCTCTCTCTCTCTCTCTCTCTCTCTCTCTCTCTCTCTCTCTCTCTCTCTCTCTGTCTCTCATCTCTCTCTCTCTCTCTCTCTCTCTCTTCCCTCATCTCTCTCTTTCTCTCTCATCTCTCTCTGTCTCTCTGGCTTTTAGCCTGAGCCACTATAGCCAAGCATCCACTGGTAAAAACACAATTATATTAATCATGACATGAAATCACAAACATACCAACAAATGCCAGTGAAGAAATCTTATGCATCAAATGCATGCTTAAATGTAATGCCTTCACATATCCTAGTGTCTGGATGCTACAAGTGCTATTTACGCTGAATTGCTTTTTTCAAGGACCATGCTTTTCATAAAAGGTCAAAGTAATGTTTATTCAGTATTGGCAAGATAAACAGCGTAGATTTACATAGGCACTTCTATTTCTTCAATCAACGCTCAACACTTCCACTGCCATTACAAACACAACATGGCTAGACAGCTCTCCCGAAAAAACATATCTCTTTTTTTTGCTGTTTAATCTAAATGTAACACACAACAGCTTGGAGGAGCCGACATGTTTTGTTTTGTAAAGGTTAATATATTTATTGGTTTGTCTCATAATGCAAACAGTCATACTTCTGCTAGTTTCCTGGTTTTCTAAAAGCTGTTGCTTTTGTGGATGCTTTAGCTGAAGGTCACACAACAGGATGTCCACTTCCACTCTATAGGCTACAGGTGTGACCCCCGTTCATATCCACTGAGAAAACAGATTACTCAAGCCAAAGCCTTGTAAAGAGCAGACACTATAGCTTGCTAATGAGCTGAATAACTTTTGATCACAAATGTTGTTTATTAGTACAAGATGAGTAATCCCATTTATTGAAGGGTAATGATCTGCTTTACAGCCTAGTGGTTAGAGTGTTGGACTGGTAACTGCAAGGTTGCAAGATCAAATCCCTGAGCTGACAAGGTAAAAATCTATTGTTCTGCCCCTGAACAATGCTGTTAACCCACTGTTCCTAGGCCATCACTGAAAATAACAATTTGTTCTAAACTGATTTGCCTAGTTAAATAAAAATAAAACATTTATATGTTGGATTTTGCCCCCCCAAAATGATGTTGCTGGGAATAAAGTGTTTGATTGAATTGTTCTGTTCAGCTTGAAAATATGGAGAGTGGTACTCAGTAATGTTTTGTATTGGATTTGCCCCAAACATAACACTTTGTATTCAGGACAAAAAGCTAATTGCTTTTCATTTTTTATGAATTTGTAAAAATTTCGAAAAACTTAATTCCACTTTGACGTTATGGGGTATTGTGTGTAGGCAGTGGCGGATTTAGGCATAGGCGGCATCTTGCCGGGGGCGGCATGGGGCACCGCACAAAAAAAAACAATGGTGACATTTGCATGATCATTTTTCTATCGTTCATTTCCACGCCACGTTAATGATATCATGTCACTGTGTGGGACTGTGGGTCAATTAACCTTGTCGGAGTGGGCACCATGATTTTAGTTTGTGCCTGGGAAGGTCTCCCACTCAGAAGCCAGAAGTAGGGGGAGCGGGGGAATCTATCAAATAGCGCACCTCTAACTTTGTACAGTACTAATGCAATTAGTAATGCAATTAGTTGTACAATTTAGTTTGTATGTTTCTTGTTTGAAGTGCAATAGTGTAATAATCAGGTTCTCTTCTTTATAAGTGTGTTATTCTATTTGTGTGTTTGTGTGATATAGGATTTGTGCAATTTAGTTTTATATGTGTGTTTTTTGTTAGCAATAAGGTAATAGTGTAATAATATTTTATTTGTATTTATATACTACAATTTGTTTCTATTTGGCTTTGTTACTTCTTTTTGATATTTCTGAGTCTTACATTTATATAGTTTTAAATATTATGATTATTTATTTGTGTTGTTCCAAATGTATGAATAAAAAATTACTGTTAGTGCAGAATGGTGCTTTTTTTATTGGGAGGAGGGGGGTGGGGGTGTTCGCACAGGGAGCCATGCAAGCTACAGTAGAACTGCCACTGTCTGCAGGCCAGTGACAAAACATCTCAATGTAATACATTTTAATTTAGGCTGTAACACAACAAAATGTGGAAAAAGTCAAGGGGTGTGAACTTTCTGAAGTCACTGTATGACTATGCCAGTAACGATGTCTTGTGAAAGACTCATGTAAGGCCTTGTCACTTCTTTACAGTAATGTACTGTTTAACCAAAGTTTCTTTTGGAATTTACACTAACATACTGTTTTTTTTTTACAGTAACTTACAGTAAGTTACTGCAAAAACAAGTTATGTTTTTTACAATGTGTTGACAAAGTCAGTGTTTTTCCATTTTCTCCTCAGGGACCCCCTGCAGTTCCAGAGCTAGCACACCTGATTCAACTTGTGAATTAACACTAATAACACTTATGTCTGTCACGACTCCTACCGAAGGTGGCTCCCCTTCCTGCTCAGGTGGTGCTCGGCGGTCGTCGTCACCGGCCTACTAGCTGCCACTGATTCCCTTTATTCCCCTTTCTGTTTATTGGGTTCACCTGTTTTGTGTTGGGCTGATTAGTCAGGTTATTTTAGCCAGTAGGCCCGCCTGCTCTGTGTGCGGGGTTGTTTGTGTGTTGCTACTGTGCACGCTTATGTCTGACGTGTTTTCGGTCGTGGGTTTTCTCCGGACTGTTTCAGTCCCCAGTGTTTGGGGCATTTGTTTTGTGTGCGCCCTGTCTTTTTGTGGGGTGGCTTATGTTTGCCGTGTGTGCAAATAAAGCACTACCCTGTACTCTCTACTTCCTGCGCCTGACTTCGCACCCACTACACCCAGAGCCTTACAATGTCAGTGTCCGTGTATAGGAGATGAGAAATAGAGTCAATCGCAGGACACCGAACTGAGTAAAACATACGTCTTTACTCTAGGAAAAGTTCATCATCCAAAATCCACGCAGGGATAAAACAATAACGATACATACAACGAACACGACCACCAGTAAAACAATAACGCACAAAACATCATGAATATCAGAGGGTTTAAATAGGGAAGTAATCATAACGAAATGGGAACCAGGTGTGAACAATCAAGACATAACAAATGGACAAAGAAACATGGATCGGTGGCAGCTAGAAAGCCGGTGACGATGACCGCCGAACGCTGCCCGAACAACTTCGGCGGAAGTCGTGACAACTTATGGATACCCAATCACTATGGTACTTTTTCATGATAAATTTACAAACGTATATTATGATAAATATATTTGAAACTTGTATCTCATTATGGTAATGGTGAAATAAGTATATCCAGTTATAATTGTAATGACTTAGCAGATAATAAGAAAAGAAAAACAATATTTACCTGGCTCAAAGAGAAGGAATATAATATCTATTGTTTACAGGAAACTCATTCAACAATTTTAGATTAAGATGTGTTGGAAAATTACTGGGGGGGTGAAATATACTTCTCCCAACGGCAAAGAAACCCAAAACGGGTGATGTTATTAATTAACAGTAATTTTGATCCGAATGTGCAAATTGTCCAAACAGATCCGCAAGGTAGATGGATGATTTTAAATATGTTATTGGACCAAAAACAGATATGGCTCATTAACCTTTACGGACCAAATAATGATGATCCACGCTTCTTTAAAAATATATATAATAAATGATCAATCCTACAAGCAATACAATACTCTATTATTATGGTGGGAGATTATAATTCTGATTTTAAATACCTCAATATACAAAGTTTGTGGTGTGATTTCCCTTTCCTATCACCCTCATGCTCTTAAGGAAATCAGGAATGTCATTGATATATTGGAACTAGTGGATATGTGAAGGTTTAAATATCCTGACCTAGTGAGATATACTATTTACGTCCATTGTTGGAATGAGACCAAGGTGCAGCGTGGTAGGCGTACATGTTCTTTTATTAACAATGACACTGGGAAAAACAACAAAATATGAAAACGAACGTAAAGCTACATGCAGAGCAGAAAGCAACTACACACAAACAAGATCCCACAATCACAGGTGGGAAAAAAGGCTGCCTAAGTATGATCCCCAATCAGAGACAACGATAAACAGATGCCTCTGATTGGGAACCATACTAGGCCAACAAAGAAATAGAAACATAGATATGCCCACCCAAGTCACACCCTGACCTAACAAAATAGAGAACAAAAAAGGCTCTCTAAGGTCAGGGCGTGAAAGTACCCCCCCACCAAAAAGGGGCGGACCCCGGCCGTAAACCTGAACATATAAGGGAGGGTCGGGTGGGCATCTCCTCTCGGTGGAGGCTCCGGTGTGGGACGCAGACCCCGCTCCGCTTGAGGCTCCCCCCACTTCCGTGGAACCGGACCGTGGATCGTCGCCGGAGGCTCTGGACTGGGAACCCTCGCTGGAGGCTCTGAACTGCCGACCGTCGCTGGAGGCTCTGGACTGCTGACCGTCGCTGGAGGCTCTGGACTGCCGACCGTCGCTGGAGGCTCTGGACTGCAGACTGTCGCTGGAGGCTCTGGACTGCAGACTGTCGCTGGAGGCTCTGGACTGCCGACCGTCGCTGAAGGCTCTGGACTGCCGACCGTCGCTGTAGACTCTGTGCCATGGATCGTCACTGCAGGCTTCGTGCCATGGATCATCACTGCAGGCGCCGGGCCATGGATTGAAGCCGCACTGGAGGCTTCGTGCCATGGATCATCACTGGAGGCTTCGTGCCATGGATCATCACTGGAGGCTTCGTGCCATGGATCATCACTGGAGGCTTCGGGCCATGGATCATCACTGGAGGCTTCGGGCCATAGATCATCACTGGAGGCTTCGTGCCATGTATCATCACTGGAGGCTTCGTGCCATGGATCATCACTGCAGGGTTCGTACCATGGATCATCACTGGAGGCTTTGTGCCATGGATCATCACTGCAGGCTTCGTGCCATGGATCATCACTGGAGGCTTGGTGCGTGGAGTCAGCACAGGGCGTACCAGGCTGGGGAGACGCACTGGAGACTAGGTGCATGGATCAGGCACAGGGCTTACCAGGCTGGAGAGATGCACTGGAGGCCGGGTGCGTGGAGCAGGCACAGGAAGTACCGGGCTGGGGAGACGCACTTGAGAACGGATGCACGGAGCTGGCACAGGATATACTGGGCTGTGGAGGCGCACTGGAGGTCTGGAGCCTAGAGCTGGCACAACCCGTCCTGGCTGGATGCTCACTTTAGCCCGGCAAGTACGGGGCGCTGGCACAGGACGCACTGGGCTGTGAAGGCGCACTGGCGACACAGTGCGTAGAGCCGGCGCAGGATATCCTGGACCGGGGAGGCGTACTGGAGGTCTGGAGCGTAGAGCTGACACAACCTGTCCTGGCTGGATGCTCACTTTTGCCCGGCAAATGCAGGGCGCTGGCACAGGACGCACTGGGCTGTGAAGGCGCACTGGCGACACAGTGCGTAGAGCTGGCGCAGGATATCCTGGACCGAGGAGGTGTACTGGAGCGCTGAGCCTGCACAACCCGTCCTGGCTGGATGCTCACTTTCGCACGGCAAGTGCGAGGAGCTGGCACAGAACGCACCGGGCTGTGGATGCGCACTGGAGACACATTGCGTATCTCCGCAACGCATGGTATCTGAACTGTGATCAACTCCTCATCGTAATTACAGGGAGTTGATTCTTGTTCCCACCTTTGCTCCGCTTGCCACCCCGTGTGCCCCCCCCCCCCATTTTTTTTGTTGAGGCTGCCTCTCGGGTTTCTGTCGTCTCCTTGATTCCTGGTCTCGTCGCCGTTCCTCTCTCACTGCCTCCGCCTTCTTCCATGGCAGGGTCTTATCCCCTGCCATTACCTCCTCCCAGGTCCAGGATGTCCTCCACTTCTGGGCATGCTGCTTGGTCACTTGGTGGTGGGATCTTCTGTTACGTCCGTTGTTGGAATGAGACCAAGTTGCAGCGTGGTAGGCGTACATTTTCTTTTATTAACAATGACACTGGGAAAAACAACAAAATACGAAAACGAACGTAAAGCAACATGCAGTGCAGAAAGCAACTACACACAAACAAGATCCCACAATCACAGGTGGGAAAAGGGGCTGCCTAAGTTTGATCCCCAATCAGAGACAACGATAAACAGCTGCCTCTGATTGGGAACCATACTAGGCAAACAAAGAAATAGAAACATAGATATGCCCACCCAAGTCACACCCTGACCTAACAAAATAGAGAACAAAAAAGGCTCTCTAAGGTCAGGGCGTGACATATACGGAGGCTCAATCAAGCTAGTCGTCTTGACTTCTTTCTTATGTCATTGTCGTTGGCACCAAAAGTTAAAAAAGGGGATAAAATGCGGTCAGACCGTCAGATAATTGGCAAATACATTACTCTTACTGAATTTACACTTGGGCGAGGATATTGGACATTTAATCAAAGCGTATTGGATGCTAACTTTTTTTAAACTAGATAAAGATCAAGGGTAATACATTTAAAAAAAATAAAGCAAACTGGATGGAATATGGGGAAAAATGCACCAAATATTTTTTTTGTCTTCAACATAGAAATGCTACCAAAAATAATTAAAAAAAAATTATTCACCAAAATATATTTTGAAAGAGGAAGCAAAGTACTTTAAGCACATGTTTTCGTTTCAGTCTCCTCCATCTCCTCTAACCGAAGCTAATTGTATGATTTTTTTTATTTTAATAATGTAAAATTAACAGCCAGACAGAAAGACTCATCTGAAGGCAAAATTACAGAGGAGGAACTTCATGATGCAGTTAAAGCCTTTAAGTCCAGGAAAACTCCAGGGCTGGATGGCATACCAGGTGAGGTATACCAAACATTTTTTGATATACTCAGGACTGTTATTAGCATGTTTTACCACTTCTATGTAGATGGTACATTATCAGATACTCAACAAGAAGGTCTGATTTACAAGTGGTAAATATAAAGATCCAGTCCATAAAAAAATGGAGACGCCATGCAATTATAGCGAAATGAATAGCGCATAGAATTAAAAAGGTATTGTCGGACATTATTCATTCTAATCAGACAGGTTTTTTACATGGACAATACATTGGAGATAATATAGGTATTGGAAACAATAGAACACTGAAAAATCTGGGAAACCACACCTGCTATTCATAGCTGACTTTGAAAAGGCATTTGATAAGTACACCTGGAGTTTAGATATAAATACCTGGGAACATTTAAATTTAGGAGAATCTCTTATAAAATGGGTTAAAATCATGTACAGTAACTTTAGGTGTAAAATAGTGAATAATGGCCACTTCTCAAAAAAGTTTAAAACTGTCAAGAGGAGTAAAACAAGGTTGTCCACTATCGGCATATTTATTTATCATGGCCATCGAAATGTTAGCTATTAAAATGAGATCCAACAATAATATCAAGGGATTGGAAATCCAGGGCTTAATAACAAAGTTGGCACGCTGATGATTCATGTTTTCTTTTAAATCGACAACTTGGATCCCACAGCCTCATAGAGGATCTCGATATGGTAACAGTTTAATAAAATTGGAAAAAATAAGAAACCCACTCACTGCTCATGATAGCAATGGTCCTGTGTGGCACAGTTGGTAGAGCATGGTGTTTGCAACTCCAGAGTTGTGGGTTCAATTCCCACAGGGGACCAGTAAGGGAAAAAATGTATGAAATGTATGCATTCACTACTATAAGTTGCTCTGGATAAGAATGTCTACTAAAATGTAAAATAGTATCACTCCTATTTAGTAAGCTTTTGTGAGTTTTTTTTCTTTTTTTGCGCACAGTGCAACAATATGATTAAGTGTGAATATTTCTGCCACCCACATACAAGAAAACGGTTCCAAATAAATTACATTATTACATGTTCCACCACCCATGTTATCTGCATGAATAAATCTCCATGTGGGCTGTGTAAATAAAAGTTCAATCAGGAGAAACGACAGGGATTATCCAGTCGTCGTACATTTGAATGACCAAAAACACGTCACTTCTACCTTTAGATTCTGTGGCATAGAGAAAGTTAAGATATCAGACAGGGGAGGTGACATAAATAATACTCTGAGCAAAAGAGAATGTTTTGGGATTTTCACCCTCCAGACATGATTTCCTAGAGGTCTTAATGATGAAATGCCTATGCATGTTATGTTGTAATTGTGAACATGAGTTATACCCCCATTTCAGATTACTCTGACATGTTTCTTGCGCTTACCCAATGATTTATGAAAACTTGCTTTGTAGGTTGATGTCCTCATTGTGGTTTTACAGACGTGTTTAATATGTTTTATGTACACACTTTTTTGAATATTCATGAAATGCTCATTGTTATATTTGGTAGCACTTTGTTTTCATTCGACTCCAACCCCATTTGATGCGTGGAACGGATGTGGGTGGGGCTATGTTTACATAAGGGTGCTAATTTAAAAAACTCACAAAAGCTCTGATGAAGGCCTTTAGCCCGACACGTTAAGCTTATTAAAGAGCAGTGATACTATCAAGAGCAGTGTGCGGGTTTCTTATTTTTTCTCAATTGAATCCACCGGAAAAGACAGAACAAATAATACAACAAATATTGTGGTTAAACTCAAATATACTAATTGATGGGGAAAAAAAGTATAATCTTTGTAATTGATATCATAAATAGGGCTGGTGGAGTTATGTCACATGCAGCTAACAAAAACATATGGAAATGTCTGCTCTATTCGAAATTACAACCAACTAATTGCAGCATTACAGCAAAAATGGAAGAGGAATGTCAAAGAGGGAAAAGGTAAGGAACTTGTCGGCCCTGCATTAAAGACCATAATTGGTTAAAGAAAATTGTGATAAATCGAAAAGTATACCAGTTCATTTAAGGAGCAAAAAATTGACAGCCGTGCCATATAGATTGCAAAATAGTTGGGAAGAATAGTTGGGAAGAGATTTTTGACGTACCAATTCCATGGTATGATATGGCAAATAGATATTTATATATTTAAGTATATTTATTTATATGTATGTGTATATGTATGTTTTATTTGTGTATGTATATGTGTGTATGCTTATGTATGTACTGTATATATATATATATATATATATATATATATATATATATATATATATATATATATATATATATATTATTTATTTTTTGAAAAAAAATATGTGGGAGATTGAAAGTGATGCAGACAATTACATTGATGGAAGCTACAATCTATCTGCAATTTTAAAGCTGAAATAGCACCTAAAATATATATATTTTTTCAGAAAACACTAATGGCACCTTTTTAAGATTTTTAAGGATATAATATAGCTAACCAGAATAGAATATGGTTCTTCAAAAGGTTATTTGTAGAACATTTGAAATTGAGAAAGTTTCTTTATAGAACCATTCTCCATAAATGAATCCTACAGACGAAGAACCATATATGTGACAATTTTTCCATTTTAAGATAATCAGTTATTTTTATATTATTAATTGTGTGTACCACATTAGGTGTTTTATGGTTGACAAATAATTCACCATACTCATATCTTCCAACAACAATTGATATTATTTTGTTATTTCAAAAAATACTTATTTTATTGGTGTTTTAATTTTTAGAATGTGGAAGAACAGTATATCTCCAGCGATGATTTCAGTTTGTGGAAGAACAGTATATGTGACATTTTGCATGACACTTGTAAAATGTCCTTTTTTAACACCTGATATGATGTTTTAAGTACTTTCAAGTACAGATGCCCTTCATGTAAATAACTTAAATGCAATATGTAGTTAATTAATTCTTTCTGCACGTCGTGGAACACGCTCTTCCCTGCAGGATACAGTGTAACGTTACATATAACTAGCTAGCTACTATAGCCATGTCGAATCATCCGGTGGATGGACAAAAAGTAGCTAGCTATGTTTCTTCTATAATCTAGCAATAACATTTGTAACGATAGTGTATAAATTAGTAGCCAACGAACTTTAGCTAATATATTTTCTCTATAGTTACAAATTAGACAACCCAGAACATACATGTTAGTTACTGTACTCTATAGCTAGCTAGCTTGATTGTTTGATATACGGTTCTTCCACATACCTCTTTTGGACAGCTTTTCACTGTTTTTTCTTGACCCTTACGATTTGTATAGGGTTTTCCCGCATTCCGTAAGATCTTCCTTTGCCTGTCTTTCCATTCTTTTAGTTTTGTTTTACGTTTCTTTCCCACATTTCGGCGATTTTCATCAGCAACAGAAAAGTTGTGCGCTTGTCCGTCCATTCTGAGTGGTGCACATAAACGGTTATTCCACGAGAGCCTATCTTTAAATTAAAAAATATTGTTAATTAGCGCGTGGAAAGCTTGTGAAACCGGTTCACTATAGAAAAAGGATGTCCAATAATGATTTTTCATGTATATCTCTTTTTTTTGAAAAATGTCACATATACGGTTCTTCGTCTGTAGGATTCAAATGTTCTATAAAAAAATATTAAAATGGGTTCTATATAGCACCAAAAAGGCTTGTAACCATAGCGGAACCCTTATTGGCAATATATAGAACCTTTTTTTAGAACCTTATGAGTATGTTTTTTTATAGAACCTTCAAGAAAAAGGTTCTATATAGCACCAAAAAGGGATCCACTATGGTTACAAGCCAAATAACTGTTATTGGGCACTATATAGAACCTTTTTTTGTGTGTGTAGTGCTGCTTTCGATGATGCTTTGCAATTAGGCATGATGAATTATCTGGCTCTTGGCTACATTGTAAATAATTGATTTTAAAAAGAAACATCAGATGTACACATCCAAAACTCAAACCATCAGTGTCAGTGGGTGATGTATGGAAATCTAGCTAAGAGCCCATTTCCTTAGGGTCCGTGGGGAGAGGAGGACAGGGCCCACTAAATAACCAGTACATAGCCAGAGGGGAAGCGAGACAAAACAGGAGCATCTCATCAGTACTGTCTCTCTCTCTCTCTCTCTCTCTTGCAATCTTTCATCCATTCATGTTTTACTTTCTCCCTCCTTCGCTTTGTGTACCTTCTAACCCTCTAGCTCTCATTTCTGTACAAGTCTCCATCTTTCTTTGCTTTCATACCTTCTCAATCCCTCTCTTTCTCTCTTCAGTGCCTCAGTTAAAATTGCTGAAAGGAATGTGGAATTGGATGCCTGCTTCTTTGAGCCTTCCTATGAAACACAAGGAGAGTTATTTTGGAGAGAGTTGACACAGCTCAGACCTTGATTCTGGTCCAAACCTGTCATCCAATTACAGCCCTTTATGACTCAAAACACTGACACAATGTAAACGTACATCTGCCAGAGAAACATATAGCTCCGTCAAAGGATGATTATTGTTGCCATCATGTACCCTTCTCAAACATCAACTAATGTGAAAGCAATTCATTACATCACTGTATATAAATGGTAAATGGATATATTCACCAGAATGTCCGCTGGCTTTTGAGTGTATTGTGTAATGTATTGTATCTGTAATGTATTGTGTTACCTCCGTTTCTCTGACTCATCTCTATACCTCTCTGCAGACTCCCCACTCTATCTCACTTTCCAAGCTCTAAAAGTATGAAAATGGGGGGGATTTACAAGTCATTTCCTTCGCAACTATAACTCAGTGCTTGAAATTCAGTACCTGCATAAGCTCTGAGCTGTTACAGTACTTCTGATGAACCATGATCTGAATCAAAATCAAGGCATTCATCTACTCAAAGAAGCATTCATAAAAGAATGATTCCCCTGTAGATCATGTACCTCATGTAGCACTATAATGAGATGTACTAGCTTTTGTATGTCCTCATACGTCTAGGACCTTTGAGATAAAATCATGTATGACTTGCATCACTAAAGGAGTTATTATATGTTTACCTTTATTTATGTAACAGTGTTCTTGTAATAACATTTACATTGAGAAAACATCCTGCACCTTTAAAGTACGTATTGGACAATATAAATCTGCTATTAGATGTCAAGATATCACCTGGCCAGATGCGAGACACTTTATTGAACAAAATCACTCTATTAATGAATTATGTTGCCTCGGGATCTAAAAAGTTCACCAACCACGCAGAGGAGGTGATTAAGATAACAAATTACTCCAAAGAGAAGCCATGTGGATATTTCAGTTAAATTGCGTATCACCACATGGTTTAAATTAAGAATTAGAACTACACCCCCATAACAGTTGTCAAAGCCCCTATTTTTTTCAGCCAATGCAACAGGCAATCTATGCTCCTGCCACAGGTTGAATCAATCTGTCCTCTTATCTCTGCTCCTGTTGAAGTAACAGACAGGCAGCATCCGCTCTATCTTTTACAGGGAGGGGACTGGGGAGGTCAGGGGTCAGAGAGATATTTAATCCCTTTATGAACCCCCTCCTTGCTGATGTAAAGCTGGCATCAGGAAGGTCAGTCTTGTCAAAGAGCCTAGGTCCTGTTCCCTCCACACCGCCGGACAAAGATTGTGCTCGTCTATTCACAGTCTTACCTTGAGAAGCACACAGCCGGCTTACCACACTGGAATTGGCTCGACACCATGAATGCAGGAGATGCAGCGAATGAGTTTGAATGCCTTCTATATCCATTTTCTCTCTTTGAGTTTCTCTCTCTTTTTTCATCCTCACTCTCTCACAAGCCTCACTCTTTCCATCTTCACTCTCTCTATCACCCACTCTCTTTCCCACAGTTGTAGGAATTTAATAATTTCTCTATGCTCGATTTCTTTTAAAGATGACCTGAATGAAGAGTGGGTCTCACTGAAAGGGATCATGGCCTTTTGTATAGGCCAAGGTAGGGAACCAATCTTGTTTAGCTCACATTGTGTGTGTCCAGGTGAACAATGAGTGTATTTTGAAGTAGGTTATCTGGGTATTGTTCATACAAACCACTATCACTTGTAAAGCCACTACCAAAAATAGCGATCTCTACCAATGACAATGAATCTGCTTTATTCATTGTCATTAAGTATCATTTCAGTTTCCATGGTTTTGAGAGGCTAGAGATCAGTGGAGGCTGGTGGGAGGAGCTATAGGAGGACGGGCTCATTGTAATGGCTGGAATGGAATAAATGAAACGGTATCGAACACGTCAAACATATGGAAATCACATTTGACTCCGTTCCATTTATTACATTCCAGCCATTACACAGATCCTGTCCTCCTGTAGCTTCTCCCACCAGCCTCCACTGCTAGAGATTCATTCAACATCACAACAGATGTAAGATCTTAATTTGAGCCCGTTTGCTACAGGAGGAAAATAATCCTGCAGTAACAGGAAATGTGATTTATTATGTGGATTATAATTAATGGACATTTTTTAAGGGGTTTTTGCGCTTTTTGTTAGGGCTAATCAAGTCTGAAATTTCTAAGTGTAAATGACAACATTTCTTTAACTCAAATACACTACAAGTTTGCATTTCCTGTAGTGCAGGAACATTTTCAGTAACCAAAGAGTGATCAAATTAAGATCCTGCATCTATATTACCTATTACTCGTTACTTCTTTCAACAGTAACTAATTACTTTACATATTACTCTCTGGAAAAATGTATTAGTTACAACACTAGTTATATTACTTTTGCATTACACCCCAAAACACGTGCATCCTCACTCAATGTTAACAATGTCAACATTACGTTCCAGAGGCCTATATACCAATACAAGCAGCATAATGACCAGCACAAAAACATCCTGAGGCGGACTGCAATAGCATCAAGTAGTCCCCGTGATATGCAACTGTTCAGGGAAGTCAGGAACCAATACACGCAATCAGTCAGGAAAGCAAAGGCTAGCTTTTTCAAGCAGAAATTTGCATCCTGTAGCTCTAACTCCAAAAAGTTCTGGAACACTGTAAAGCCCATGGAGAACAAGAGCATCTCCTCCCAGCTGCCCACTGCACTGAGGCTAGGTAACACGGTCACCACCGATAAATCCATGATAATCTAAAATTTCAATAAGCATTTCTCAACGGCTGGCCATGCCTACCTCCAGGCTACTCCAACCCCGGCCAACAGCTCCCCCCCCCCCCCCCCCCCCCCCCGCAGCTACTCACCCAAGCCTCCCCAGCTTCTCCTTCACCCAAATCCAGATAGCAGATGTTCTGAAAGAGCTGCAAAACCTGGACCCGTACAAATCAGCTGGGTTAGACAATCTGGACCCAGCTGATTGCAGACAGAGTTCAGTGTGTCAAATCAGAGGGCATGTTGTCCGGACCTCTGGCAGTCTCTATGGGGGTACCACAGGGTTCAATTCTCGGGCCGACTCTTTTCTCTGTATATATCAATGATGTCGCTCTTGCTGCGGGCGATTCCCTGATCCACCTCTACGCAGACGACACCATTCTGTATACTTCTGGCCCTTCCTTGGACACTGTGCTAACTAACCTCCAAACAAGCTTTAATGCCATACAACACTCCTTCCGTGGCCTCCAACTGCTCTTAAACACTAGTAAAACCAAATGCATGCTTTTCAACCGTTCGCTGCCCGCACCCGCCCGCCCGTCTAGCAACACCACCCTGGACGGTTCCGACCTAGAATATGTGGACCACTACAAATACCTAGGTGTCTAGCTAGACTGTAAGCTCTCCTTCCAGACTCATATTCAACATCTCCAATCCAAAATCAAATCTGGAATCAGCTTTCTATTTCGCAACAAAGCCTCCTTCACTCACGCCGCCAAACTTGCCCTAGTAAAACTGACTATCCTACCGATCCTCGACTTCGGCGATGTCATCTACAAAATAGCTTCCAATACTCTACTCAGCAAACTGGATGCAGTCTATCACAGTGCCATCCGTTTTGTTACCAAATCACCTTATACCACCCACCACTGCGACCTGTATGCTCTCGTTGGCTGGCCCTCGCTACATATTCGTCGCCAGACCCACTGGCTCCAGGTCATCTATAAGACTATGCTTGGTAAAGCTCCACCTTATCTCAGTTCACTGGTCACGATAACAACACTCACCCGTAGCACACGTTCCAGCAGGTATATCTCACTGATCATCCCCAAAGCCAACACCTCATTTGGCCGCCTTTCTTTCCAGTTCTCTGCTGCCAGTGACTGGAACGAATTGCAAAAATCGCTGAAGTTGGAGACTTTTATTTCCCTCACCAACTTTAAACATCAGCTATCTGAGCAGCTAACCGATTGCTGCAGCTGTACATAGCCCATCTGTACATTGCCCACCCTGTCTACCTACCTCATCCCCTTACTGTTTTTATTTTATTTACTTTTCTGCTCTTTTTGCACACCAGTATCTCTACATGCACATCTTCATATGCTCATTTATCACTCCAGTGTTAATCTGCTAAATTGTAATTATTTGCTCCTATGGCCTATTTATTGCCTACATCCTCATGCCTTTTGCACACACTGTATATAGACTTTCTTTTTTCTACTGTATCATTGACTTGTTTATTGTGTTATTGGCTTGTTTTTTTACTCCATGTGTAACTCTGTGTTGTTGTCTGTGTCACACTGCTTTGTTTTATCTTGGCCAGGTCGCAGTTGTAAATCGCTCTGGATAAGAGCGTCTGCTAAATGACGTAAATGTAAATGTAAAAATGTAAATGAGAACTTGTTCTCAACTTGCCTACCTGGTTAAATAAAGGTGAAATATATATTTTTTAAAATAAATAAATCAAATAATGACAGACACAACATCTACTACATGCCCAGCTACAAGCTAGTTCAGCTCTCCATGGGTTACAGCCTGTCTCCCTGAACGATTCAAATCAAGCCTTCGTTGTTCGTATGAGGTAGGCCTACAGTCATCTTTAGCAGCAGTGGTCAGGTCTTGGGGGTCTTTCGCTTTTGTGTTGGCGTGTTGCCTTTGCAGGTGCTTCAAGAGATTAGAAGTTGTGTTTCTAGCCGTCGAGAGGTGTTTCTCGCCTGGGCTCAGTTTACATTTTACAGTTATATTCTTATAATTTTGTCCTACCAAATCAAAGTAATGGGAGTACTTTCACACTGAGAAAGTCAATGTTTTAGACTGTTCTGTCATTTTTCATCTCCCTCACTAAAGCAGTTAGTAGTAGTCCATGCATGTGTAAACAGGAACTTGGTGAGAGGATGAAAACAATTAGAATCTCGGGTTGGGGGATTTTTGTAAATATTGCGCCAAAAGAGAGGGAACAATAATCATCAACCATATTTATTTGGATCAATAACTGTATTAGGAAGGGAATGATAACAAAAGTAACAAAGTAATGGCATCTTTGATCAGTAACTGTAATATTATTACTGAAATAGGAACAGTACTCCGTTATATTACTTGTTACAGCAAAAAGTAATATTATTACTGTAACTCATTACTTTGTCACGCATTACCCCCAACACTGAGTATAACTGAGTAGGGATGCAGGGAACATTGTTGAAACACTTTAACCGCTCTAGCTCATAAGGCTTCACCACCTCTTGTTCAATTGACAAGCCTCCATGCTATTTTAGTGCCAATGTGTGAACGCCACGACACCTGCAGAATCTCATATCCCCCACACTGAGAGCCATGCCCTCCGCCATCAGGCAATGCAAAACAGCCAGTTAAATGACTTACCATACACTGTAGCTCTCACTCTGACTTCTGATCAAATGTCCTGTAACAGGGGTGTGCTTGTTTATCACAGCAACTCTCAACACTTCTCACTCTATGTTAGTCTCAGTGTGGTGTGAAGCCTAGACCTAGCACCACTGGAAATGCACAGCAGTGGTGCTGGTACACATGAAGGATCTTAATGTGAGCCAGTTTGCTACAGCAGGAAAAATTATCCTGCAGCAAAAGGGAATGTGAATTATATTGTGGATTATAATTAATGGTCATTTTTGTAGGGGTTGATACAATTTTCATAAGTGAAAAGCAAGTCTGGAATTTCAAAGTGGAAATGACAAACTTCAGAAGCCTTTTTAGACCTAAAATACACTACATGTTTAAAAATGTCTCCATTGCAGGAAAGTTCTCCTGCAACAGGGTGATCAAATTCAGATCCTACTGTACATCTGCAGACACTGTTGCTCAGTTCTGTGGCTGCCTCCCCTGCTTCATCACACTGTTATTAGTGACTTATTAAGCATGGAGCATCCACAGGTGGCTTCCCCGGGCCAGGACCCTCCCCTTTGTCCCCAGTCCAATTATCTCACTCAGGATATTAACATTTTATTGGTCTACTTGGGGACATCACATTTCCATGGGCTGCCTTCTCGTCTCCACCAGTAAATGCCTCTACTGCTAAATTACTTTCCCAGGCAGAATAGCAGGGGCTCCCGTCGAGACCTGTCGAGTCCCAACGCATTACCAGCACAGCATACCTCAGCTACCTCTCTGCCGTGACTGAATGTGTGGCAAGTTTATTCCTGGGAGTCTGAGCAGCACAGAGCACCCCCTCATTTAAAGACAAAATACAAATCTATGGCTCTTCTGTACATACTGCACAGTATACCCCTCCACGTACTATTCCCTAATTACACACGCTATGCACCCTCACTCCTTCACCCATACAGTATTATTGGCGCCTGGCTGAATACACCGGGGACTGTTCCACAGTTTGTCAATTAAAGCAGAGAGGCGTGAACAAGGCCCTCTCAGCCATGAGCACATAATTAGCAGAAGCCATCATCACATCCTATCCCTCAATAAATTATGTTTCACATCACTCCCAGTCATATCCTCCAATTAGCAAGCACCTGAAGGTAGCCTAAATATTGATTTTTATTAGAGGAATTACACACACAGAGCAGAGGCACGCGAGAGACATTCGGGTTCTGTATTAGACTTTATGCAACTATTTCCTCCAACTCAACATTAATAGGCAATTGCAGCCTCATTTGCTAAAAAATCAGAGGTGTGGGGACTGAGAGACAACGTTCTTTGTAGACAAGGCATGGCAGGGAACAAACTAGTTGGAGAGATGAGAGACGAGGCCAGGGCAGAGTTAGGTGTGAATTAGAAATTAAGGAGTTGACTGAGAGTTTACAAATGGAAGCATGCATGTTTACCAAAATATCTGATAGTGTGTTTACACCTCCATACATTCCACTGTGAAATCATTCAGAGCATTTCCATCTTGGAAACCTGTGAGCTAAACAAGTATTTGGCATTAAAGCTAATGTTTCCAGAGGTCTGTATACCCCAATAAACATCAATAACACACTGCTCTAGTTCCTCGCACACTAATCTTCCAGTTTATATTGAGAGTGCATCACAAGATGGGCACCCTCAACCCACCATCACACAAGCAAGCCTGCCGCTTCCCATCCTCCCTCTCTCTCTCTCCAATATGATATCTTATAAAGTGGGTGTCCATTGCTGATGCAGTGAGTGGTTTACTGTTGCAATAACTCCACTCATCAGCCAGGGAAATGGTGGCTTAGCCCTGAGCCAGTGATGGAGGGAAGGAAGAAGGAAGGGAGGATGCTGAAAGGGGGGGTGGGTCCATTTGGAGAAAGGGAGAGAGGACGGTTGGGGGGGTGTTAAACGGGTACATCTGTCAGAGGTTTGGGGGGCAACGTAAAGACAGTGGGGGGTAGTGGAGGGGACCACTGTTCCCCAGCCAGGCAGGAGACAGTTGGCTCATACGGCTGTTGAACTGGGCTGCTCAGGCACAAACACAGCGCTGTGCTGGCTGGCCTGCTAGGATTGGTGGGTTTGGATCTGTCTTGGCATGGGCTGCTGTGACAGCTGTCTGGAAATGGTGGGAGCCCCTGAGATCTGAGACAGAGAAGAGTAGGAGCAAACTCTTACTATGAAACGATGTTTCCCTGTTCTCCCAACACAGTTTCAAACATATATAGAATAAGAAATAGACGGCTCAGCCAAATCAACAAAGAAAAAAAAGTAGTGTGGGGAGGATACTTTTTCTAAATACATATTGACTGTAAGGAACATGCTGTAATTGGATGACTTCTATCTTAAGTCTTCCTTTGAGACATAATTCAGGAGCTGTTTCATTTTTGTCCAACCCGATGGATCATAGTGATTTCTTTCCATTAATGGATTCTGAAGTAAAAAAAAATAAAAAATAGACTCTTCAGCTTGCATGTTATTAGTTTTTTTATTTAACTAGGCAAGTCGGTTAAGAACAAATTATTATTTTACAATGACGGCCTACCGGGGAACAGTGGGTTAACTGGGGCGGAATGACAGATTTTTACCTTGTCAGCTCATGGATTTGATTCAGCAACCTTTTGGTTACTGGCCCAACCACTAAACTACCTTCCGCCCAAAGTTATTAGCCTTGGAAAGAAGGATATCAATCTCAATGTTCACGTAACTTGCTAATTTATGGGTTTTCTAACACATTCCGATCCTTTGTATCAATATTTAAAATAAGCCAGCAAAAATCACACATAGAAAATGAACATAGAAAATGAAAACTAGAACAAATCCCCATGAAACAAACCAACCCCAAAACACACAAAAACAACACCCCCTGCCATGCCCTGACCATACTACAATGACAAATGACCCCTTTTACTGGTCAGGATGTGACATTGGTGTAGTCCTACCATGACAAGGCCTTGTTTTTTATTTTATAGAATTTTTTATCCCGATTTTATTTGATATTTTATCAACAATACAAAACATACACATACAAAGGGCGACATCATACAAACATCAACTACATCACACCTGCCCCACTAGCCTACCTTCCGGAGACACCTGAAACCCCACCTCTTCAAGGAATACCTAGGATAGCATAAAGTAATCCTTCTAACCCCCCCCCCCCCTTAAAGGATTTAGATGCACTATTGTAGAGTGGTTGTTCCACTGGATATCATAAGGTGAATGTACCAATTTGTAAGTCGCTCTGGATAAGAGCGTCTGCTAAATGACTTAAATGTAATGTAAATGTAATGTAAATGTAATGTAAATGTAATGTAAATGTGGCCCTAACCCTTATCTCCAGCGCCCGTATCACTATCCGCCAAATGGCCTCAATCTGCACGATTTTGTTTCTCTCCATCACCCACGCGTTTAACATTTTTAGATAGTAAAGCATTTGACCTTTCCATTGTGTGAACAACGGAGGATTGGTTGATTTCCAATTTTTATATATACGTTTTTTTAAATGACTGATGAGAAAAGTATTTAGCAGCCCGCCAGGTATCTCATTATACCCTAATATGCCATGTCTTGAAATATGCAGACAGACAAATTAAAAGTACATTTACATTGTAATACTTCTGACAGCCATCTTTCCAACTCCTCCCATAACTTTTGGACTTCATAACATTCCCAGAAGGCATGACTTATTGAGTCATTAGTAGTTTTACACTTCAGACATGACATGAATTTGTGAATTTTTTATCTTGTGTAATACATTCTATACATACATTTAAACTGGATTAAGCATCTATTTTCATTAACATTTTCATTAGATATGTTCCAACATTCCCTCCATCTTGTGCCAATATCAGTTCTGTCACGTCCTGACCATAGTAAGATGTCATTTTCTATGGTAGAGTATGTCCGGGCGTGACAGGGGGTGTTTTGTGTTTTTCTATGTTTTGTACTTCTATGTTTAGGTTCTAGTTTTCTATTTCTATGTTGTTCTTTTTTGGGATGATTTCCAATTAGAGGCAGCTGGTCCTCGTTGTCTCTAATTGGAGATCATACTTAAGTAGTTTTTTTTCTCCACCTGTGTTTGTGGGTAATTGTCTTCTGTTTAGTTTTCTGTACCTGACAGAACTGTGCGCTTTCGTTTTCTCATTGTTATTTTTTCTTTAGTGTTCCGAGTTAAAATAAATATTCATCATGAGCACTCAACACGCTGCGCTTTGGTCCCCTCTCTACGACAGCTGTTACAAGTTCTTTTAAAATTTTGGTTTCAATAGCTTCTACATATTTTTATGAGATTGTCAGTTGGATAGCCTCTCTGCAAGGTTTTGAATAGCTAACCTATCATATGAATACACTTTTCAAACTCAAATAGGACTACCTTAAGATTGCACAGATGTCCAAAAGATTTCAAATTGAAATTCTGTGATATAAAACTTTGAAATGTGATGTATTTGAAAATATCTACATGGTCAATCCAAAATTGCTTTTTAAAGCTGTCATGGAAATAGATGTCTTTCCTATTAGCAAGTCATTTACAGTTTCTATGCCTTTAGTTTTCCATGTTTATCGATGAATTCTGAAAAGCTATCCAAGGATTGTTCCATAAGGTTGTTTTTCGAGGGAGTGATATTGGTTCTTGTAGAATATGTTTCATTTTCTTCCATATTGGTATTTATTATAGTGTTCTTAACTATGAAGTTATTCCTGTTCTTAGCTGTATCTTTTGATAATAAACACGTAAAAAGATTCTGGGGATGAGCATGCGCATCTTCAATTGTTCCTCTTCAGTGCATTTACTATATGTTTACATGTAAAAGCCCTGAGTAGCGAGTTGACACAATTCCAAGTCTGGAAGGTTAAAACCACCCTCAGACTTAGAAAGATGTCAAATGGTAGCCATGCCATTCTGAAGAGGATTATTCTACCTGTAAGATTTATGGGAAGATTATCCCATTTAATTAAATCTGCTTTCATATGGGGTGGCAGTTAGCCTAGTGGTTAGCGTGTTGGACTTGAAACCGAAAGGTTGCAAGATTGAATCCCCGAGCTGACAAGGTAAAAATCTGTTTTTCTACCACTGAACAAGGCAGTTAACCCACTGTTCTTAGGCCGTCATTGAAAATAAGAATTTGTTCTTAACCTGCTTGCCTAGTTAAATAAAGGTAAAATATTAAGTAATGGAATAAAATTATCTTTATATTTTTGTTGTTTGTTGTCACTTATTAAGCATTCTAAGTACAGTATTTAAACATTTTTGTCGTCCACTTGAAGGATTGCTGTAGATCGTGAGTTATTCTATTTCTTTTTCCGATTGCCATTATTTGAGTCTATCCCACGGTAATATTATATCTTGAGATTTTTGAGTATTCTGAAAATATTTTTTAACAAAGGGGGCATTAAGTTTTCAATATTGGTCACGTATATCAGGAGATCATCTGCAAATAAGTTTAGTTTATATTCGTGGATTACCAATACTGATACCTGTTACAAACAGGAGGTGGGAGAGGAGACATCCTTGTATTGTGCCCCTTCAAAAGCAATTTTATCAGATACAGTAATGTATTATTTGTAAATATTTTTGCTAAGGCCATTGAAGATGGTCAAAAGCCTGTTCTGCATCAACCACCATTACTGATAATGTATTGTGTATTGTATTAAACTGAAACGTGCTCTTGTATTTGTTTGTAAGTGCCTATTTTTTATAAACCCAGTTTGATTGATATCAAGTCTGGTAATACTTTTGCCATTTCATTGCTTATAAGTTTTGTTATTATTTTATTGTCACAGGGGACCCTCCAGATTTCCCTGGTTTGAATATAACTGAAATCAATGTTTGACACATGGACCTGGGAAGCACTACATTTAGTGACGTGTGTTGTCATTTGTGTAAATAGGGGCGCTACTTTATCCCAAAATGTTGAATCATAATTCTTTGGGAAAGCCATCCATTCCTGGTGCTTTTCTCCACATACATTTTTTAACAATATATAACATTTATTTTTGGGGATCTTCATTTTTAATAATTATTTATTGTCTGCTGATAATTGCTTCAGGGTTGTTGAGTCTGAGAGGGCTATAGGATCTGTCCAACTGTTGTTTAATTCTGATTTATATAAAGCCCTTGTTAACAACCACTTTTTTACCGTGCCAATTTTCCACTGCAGGTACCCAAATCAAAATCAAATCAAATCAAATCAAATTGTATTAGTCACATGCACTGAATACAACAGGTGTAGACCTTACAGTGAAATGCTTACTTACGAGCCCCTAACCGACAGTGCAGTTTCAAAAATACGGATAAGAATAATAGATAAAAGTAACAAGTAATTAACTTCTCTGGGCTAGGTGGGACGTGACCTTCCCACACTATTCAACCGCCAGTGAAATAGCATGGCGCGAAATACAAAACAGCAAAAATCTATATTTCATTTTCTCAAACAATAAACTATTTTACACCATTTTAAAGATAAGACTCTCGTTAATCTAACCACATTGTCCGATTTCAAAAAGGCTTTACGGCGAAAGCATAAAATTTGATTATTTTAGGACATAAACTTCACAAGAAAATCCATGTTCTTCATGTTATACAATACATGTATGTTTTGCTCGATAAAGTTCATATTTATATCCAAAAACAGTATTTTACATTGGTGCGTGATGTTTAGAAAATGTATTCCCACCAAAACCGCCGGTGAATGTGCACATCAATTTACAAAAATACTCATCATAAACGTTGATAAGATTTACAACAGTTATTGAAAGAATTATAGATACACTACTCCTTGACGCAACTGCTTTGTCAGATTTCAAAATAACTTGATGGAGAAAGCACATTGTTCAATATTCTGAGTACATAGCTCAGCCATCGAAACAAGCTATACAGCTACCCGCCAAGTTCTGGCATCAACAAAACTCTGAATTAGTATTATAAATATTCTATTACTTTTGCTGATCTTCGTCAGAATGCACTCCGAGGACTCCTACATCCACAAGAAATGTTTGTTTTGTTCGAAATACTCCATATTTTATGTCCAAATACCTCCGTTTTGTTTGTGCGTTCAGATCACTATCCAAAGGCATAACGCGCAGTACCAGAGACGAAAAGTCAAAATGTTCCATTACTGGTCGTAGAAACATGTCAAACGTTGTTTGCAATCAATCCTTAGGGTATTTTTTAACATAAAACGTTGATAATATTCCAACCGGAACAATAGCGTATTCAATGTGAATAGTCTGGGTAGCCATTTGACTACCTGCTCAGGAGTCTTATGGCTTGGGGGTAGAAGCTGTTTAGAAGCCTCTTGGACCTAGACTTGGCACTCCGGTACCGCTTGCCATGTGGTAGCAGGGAGAACAGACTATGACTAGAGTGGCTGGAGTCTTTGACAATTTTTAGGGCCTTCCTCTGACACCGCCTGGTATAGAGGTCCTGGATGGCAGGAAGCTTGGCCCCAGTGATATACTGGGCCGTTCGCACTACCCTCTGTAGTGCCTTGCGGTCGGAGGCCGAGCAGTTGCCATACCAGGCAGTGATGCAACCAGTCAGGATGCTCTCAATGGTGCAGCTGTAGAACCTTTTGAGGATCTGAAGACCCATGCCAAATCTTTTCAGTCTCCTGAGGGGGAATAGGTTTTGTCGTGCCCGCTTTACAACTGTCATGGTGTGCTTGGACCATGTTAGTTTGTTGATGATGTGGACGCCAAGGAACTTGAAGCTCTCAACCTGCTCCACTGCAGCCCCATCGATGAGAATGGGGGCATGCTCAGTCCTCTTTTTCCTGTAGTCCACAATCATCTCCTTTGTCTTGATCACGTTCAGGGAGAGGTTGTTGTCCTGGCATCTCATGGCCAGGTCTCCTCCCTATAGGATGCCTCATTGTTGTCGGTGATCAGGCCTACCACTGTTGTGTCATTGGCAAATTTAATGATGGTGTTGGAGTCGTGCCTGGCCGTGCAGTCATGAGTGAACAGGGAGTACAAGAAGGGGCTGAGCACACACCCCTGAGGGGCCCCTGTGTTGAGGATCAGCATGGCAGATGTGTTGTTACCTACCCTTACCACCTGGGGGCAGCCTGTCAGGAAGTCCAGGATCCAGTTGCAGAGGGAGGTGTTTAGTCCCAGGGTCCTTAGCTTATTGAGCTTCGAGGGTGCTATGGTATTGAACGCTGAGCTGTAGTCAATGAATAGCATTCTCACATAGGTGTTCCTTTTGTCCAGGTTGGAAAGGGCAGTGCGGAGTGCAATAGAGTTTGCATCATCTGTGGATCTGTTGGGGCGTTATGCAAATTGGAGTGGGTCTAGGGTTACTGGGATGATGGTGTTGATGTGAGCCATGACCAGCCTTTCAAGCATTTCATGGCTACAGACGTGAGTCCTACGGGTCGGTAGTCATTTAGGCAGGTTACCTTAGTGATGTACAGGGCAAGGCACCTTCGTGCCTTACACCTTTTGTGTAACCCAACAGAGAGAATAATACATATCAATCTCTCTCTCCTTCCATTTTGTTGGACTGTATTTTTCCCATTCAGCCCCCAGCCGCACCTCCCATACAACTCGTAACTCTGGGCTGCCTGTGTGCATCTGCCTGGCACTCTCAAGCAGAGGCAAGAACAAACAGAGGAAAGGAGCACACAGCGGGTCTGCTGTGCCCTCTGGCTTAGATGACCACTGCCCCAAGTGAACGGAGAGTTACCATCTCAAACATACCAAGAACCAGTTGGCAGGGAGCTGACAATGTTAACTTACTACTACATATGCTCACAGCTTCACAGCGTTGCAGCTCTCTTACGAACACACACTTTGCACACATGCATGTTTCAAAAAATACACACATAGAAATGAATGTACAGAAATACATACGCACAATCCCACATAGACAAACACACACACCCACACACATACAGCTTGTTAGCTTGATGCTTCAGCTGTGCTGTGTGAGCTGCATGAGTTGGTTTCATTTTCTGTGAAATGCCAGGCTGGGAGAGACCGCTCTGGCAGGTGTGTCTGATTGGCATTAACATAGCCGGTTCACACTAGATCTGGCTAAAGGTGAACTCCTACACATTGAAGGAGGTAGGTGGTCGCCCCACTATTTTACACACTCCAGGCCCCCCTATGAACACTAGCAACAACAACAAAGTGAAAAGCAAATTACGTCTATCCTACTGAGCCAGCAGATTCAGTTTGTCATTGAACATCGGGGGAATGCTCGGTTACCATGCCAGCTGTGGCAGATGTAACTTTGTTTGGGAGGTGTGAGATGACCAGAGGAGCTGGGTGCTAAACAAAGCCTCAACGCCACCATAAAAAGCAAGCCAGCCAAGCAGCCAGCGCTGGATAATGTGTTGATTACAGAGCTTGGATGAGGCGGACTCCTTTCTATTAAAAGCATCATGCTCTGAGCATATTTCAATCTCTTTTCAAACGCTGGAAGGCAATGAGTAAGAGGCACATTCACTCATACTCCACACCCTCTCAATCCCTATCAACAAACACAAAACCCAAAACACACACAAACACACATACACACACATAAATACACACAGAAAGTGTGGTGAATGGCCAAAGTCCGGTATCACCTCAGTAAGCCCAGAGTTCTGTCTGAGGGATAATTTTGAGAAAACATAACAGCACATTATTGTGGTAAACTGTGAGACATTTTCATGAGAAGAAGCCACAGAGCGTTATGTCTCATGGTATGGTGAAGTGGAGGGGCTCAATAGGCATGCTTCATGAGACGATAGTCCCGATGCAGAAGTGGGCAGTCTTGCTTTAAGACATGTGATGTGATCCAGCTCTCTCTCTCTCTTTCTCTCTCTGGCTGGGCTGTATTATAATAGACTCACACAGACACACACTACTTAGTGCTTTGAAAAGAGGGCTGAGCCTCACACACATAATCAGCACAGCTTCTCAATGGGGGGACGGAGCCAAGAGGAGACAGAACTGTCGTTCCGCTGGAGCTGATCTCCGTCCGTGTGTGAGAAGTGAGGAGGCAAATTAACGTTCTGTCGTCACGAGAGGGCTTTTACCTTCACAGGAGTAAGAAAAGAGAGAAAAAGGAGTAGAAGAAAGAGAGAGAAAAGGAGGTCTGTGGTGATATAAAGGTGATATGAGCAGCCTTCCATTTTGTAAACACTGACTAGTTTGTAACAGCGTGTCATTCCTGTGAGCTGAGGTGGTTTCTGGTGACCGCACTCCCAGGATTTCAGACGGACAGAGAGAGTCGAGGGGGGCAAGCGGACGAGGCTGAAAAACAGAGCTTCTCCCCCTCTTATCCTGCAGCGTTGTTCTTCTTTACACCTGGAACTTTGTTGGGAATCCCTGGCCTCAGGCTATGGATGGATTTAAGACAGTGTTGTGAGTCTGTTGAACAGACGGTGATACTGACAGCAGGGCACCCTCTCTTTTGACCAGACAGACCACTCAGGTAAGGCTGTGGGGTTATTCTCTGGGACTGTTGGTGCTTTGTGATTATATTCTGTTCCTTCTGCAAAATATACTATTATTTAAAAAATCTGATTATGGAACTGTTATAAAATAAGGCTATCTGTCATGTTTGTAAGAAGTGGAAGGGCTCCAGGAGTAACTGAATAATGATGACAGGTATGAGCTGTGAAGGGCTCCAGGAGTAACTGAATAATGATGACAGGTATGAGCTGTGAAGGGCTCCAGGAGTAACTGAATAATGATGACAGGTATGAGCTGTGAAGGGCTCCAGGAGTAACTGAATAATGATGACAGGTATGAGCTGTGAAGGGCTCCAGGAGTAACTGAATAATGATGACAGGTATGAGCTGTGAAGGGCTCCAGGAGTAACTGAATAATGATGACAGGTATGAGCTGTGAAGGGCTCCAGGAGTAACTGAATAATGATGACAGGTATGAGCTGTGAAGGGCTCCAGGAGTAACTGAATAATGATGACAGGTATGAGCTGTGAAGGGCTCCAGGAGTAACTGAATAATGATGACAGGTATGAGCTGTGAAGGGCTCCAGGAGTAACTGAATAATGATGACAGGTATGAGCTGTGAAGGGCTCCAGGAGTAACTGAATAATGATGACAGGTATGAGCTGTGAAGGGCTCCAGGAGTAACTGAATAATGATGACAGGTATGAGCTGTGAGCGACAGACAGGCAGAGCATGTGACACGACCTGCATATCTCTGTTGGATTGAACAACTGTATGGTTTGATGAAGGAGAGTAGGCTATGGACATTGTAGATATATGTATGTTTTAGGACATCAGAAATATTTTGTGTTGACTGATATATTTGAAAGTTACAGGCAGTGAGTTCTAAGTAGGGCAGAGATGTCAGCCTCATCCTTTATTCGTTTTTTAAAGACAAGGCTGCAAAATTAAAATATTCTAGCCCAGACCAAGTTGCTTTTCAGAGTCAAAATTATTAATTCATTTTCATGTTAGGCTATATTACAAACACAGTTATTAGCCTATATTGAGAGGTGAAATTGTTACATGCAATCGAGATCAAGTCTATTCCATTTAAATGTGTTATATTTATACAGGCTAACCTAATTTAACCGTATCAAAAGAAGCCATTTACTTACTATATAAAATTGCCCCATTATACCTATGTTGTAGGGAAGGCTAAACATCTATATCCTGCCGAGATGGTGCGCAGGTGTGTCCGGGCAGGGGCATGGTCTCGTGTTTAGTCTAAATTGGCAGGACATGGGCTACGTGTAAAAAGACAATGTAAATGCCGTCATTACCAATTACGAATTCCATAACCATTAGGAACATATCAATCAATGGTATAATTAGACTGCAAAGCGGAGACCAAACGGCTCATTAAACAGATGCGCAAATGGTCAATCCTGCATGAAGTGCACATTCCTTGTTTATTCATTGAAAACCACGGAGGTAAGAATTCTAACGAGAAGTCATTTGTATACAAATATCCTGCTAGCCCTGATAATGTGATTTATTTTTCATGTGTCTGCTATTTACTCGTGAAAGTTGTCCGTTTACATTAAAATGCATAAGCATGCCTGTGTGGTGCGGTCTGAATATCTTTCTCCGCCACCTCTCCATCCCTATTCTCTCGCGCTGTCGATCAGGACCACATTTCTTCTTTGACATGAATGAGTTCCGACAGTCGGAGAGTTGCTCAGAGCTGAACCGAGAGGACAAAAGAGCAGTTTCTCACCATGCTGTTGTTCAGGCTAAAGACTACGTTTTTTTCCAGGAACTTGCTAGAAACACAGCGCGTTAAAAAGCATTCCCCAGGGAATTACAATATGCCGTTAATAAGACTAATTATAGGCTATGCTTAATTTCTGCGTGTTGAATATTCAGTAGTTTAGTCTCAATGTCATTTCAGGGTAGAGGGGAGAATGTCAACTTTTTCTCGAACCGACATGCACACACCGAGTTGCTATAGGCTAGCAGCCTATGGGGGGGGGGGGGGGGGGGGGGGGGGTGATGCCAGCACATCTGAAGGCAACGGAATAACCTAAATACTGTATATGTGTAGCAGTGGCGACCTGTCATTCAGGTCAGCTAAATAATAAATAAATATATATATATTTGTTGCCTGTTTGGAATGTTATTTTGGAATTAATGTGTCACATATCAGTTTGCAAACAATGTAAAATAAAATATAATTGAGTTAATAAAGCCGAATACAAACACCACAAAATCTACGAGTAGAGCTCGGAAAGCCCCTTGGGGTCTGCCATGGAGTTACATTAGAGTGCCCATCCAAGAAGGCTCAAGGTCGTTGCCCACAGATAAAACGGCATCAAATCACGTTATATCTACCGTAGCTTTGATTGGACTGATCATATCAACATTATACTTTCAAAATCTTAGCTAGGAATCTAGCAGACATTGTCATGAATCAAGTCGACAATCTACGGACAAATCCTTTTCAATCCTTGTCATATGATGAAGAGAAATTATAAATAAAACGTATCAGTGCTCATCTGCCATTGGACATACACATTACACAACAAATTGGAAATTGCAAATTCGACATTGAGTGGTTTGGAAGGAATCAGTGGCTAACCGCAAGCATTGCAAAGCAATCACTAGCCTGCTATTCAGTGTAGTGGTGTGTGGTCCAAGTCTGGGTTGAAGGGTCTTTTTCCCAAGCTTATAAGATAAGCATTTAACATTGGCCATGCTGTCAATTCAGCATGACTTCTGCCGCATTCAAAACAACTGGAAACTCGGAACTAGGAAATCTCAGACTTCAGTGAGTTCAAGACAACTTGGAACTTGGAAAGAACAAGCTCAGACTGGGAAAATACATTTTAAACGGTCATCCATCTCAGAATTCCAAGTTGGGAACTCGTCCTCTTTCTAGAGCTCCGACTTGAAGATCACTGACATCATGATTAGCCCTTGTTTATTTCCCAAGTTCCCATTTGTCTTGAATGCACCATCAATCCAGAGAATGCCAGACTTTTAATTCATTTATTTATTTATTACATTTTTTAATTTTATTTAACTAGGCAAGTCAGTTAAGAACACATTATTATTTACAATAACAGTCTAGGAACAGTGGGTTAACTGCCTTGTTCAGGGGCAGAACGACAGATTATTTTTACATTGTCAGCTCAGGGATTCGATCTTGCAACCTTTCGGTTACTGGCCCATCGCTCTAACCACTGATGACAAAGTTTGATGACAAAATGTGCCCACGAAGGACCACTGTGACACCTTCCTGTTCAAGTGAGCACAGCACAACAAGGTGAGTCCAAAAATGTATTGTATGCTGCTGCAAAAATTATGTAATATGCCAGGGAGATATGTATACTGTTGCTAACAAAGTAATAATAAGTGTATGTTGAGTAGTAAGCTGTTAGCGGTGCATATGTAGCCTATAGCCTGTTTCAGAGAAATGTCATCATGGAACATTGTAAGAACTTTCATTGTCTGTTTATATGACCCCTTTATTTATCTTACGGCTCTGACTTGGTGTACAGGGAGAATACTGTAAGAATGGCCCATATTCTGAATTCTGTCGCTGTACATTTCAAAAGTGCTGAACAAATAGTTCAATTGACTACATCCGTCCTAGTTCGCTCATTAATGTTTTAATCGAATTATGGATTGCCTCTTATCCGCTCATCGTCCCCTTATGCCATAGTTTGTACATCTCAATTGTTAGTAGAAACCACATTTGTTTAAGCAAGTCAGCCATATCAGCTAGGTTTTTTTTAAAGGCAGTAAATGAGGCTGAATGAACTATTGCAGTGCTCCGCTGATAGTCAGGTGTAGCAGTGGTAAGGATTCACTCCATGGTGCTGAAAATAAAATCTCTGCTGTTAGGACAGCTTTATGTAAGCCCTAACAGTTTATGGGCACCGTTTCCCAGCGTTATAGTGCAATTAATGTATTGCTTAGTGTTGTATTGTGTAGTGTCTTTGTTGGCATGCATCCCTCCCAAAATTAGAGAGATTGACATGCTAAAATCAACACTGATGTGTAGGCCTATGTGTGAATGATTCTCCACTTAAAATTGTTTTTGAAGCAATTGTTCTCACCATTTATAAATGTGAAACCCTTTTTCAGTAATAACTAAGAAGTAATTAGCATAATACAACCGGTATAAGGTGGTCTCAGTCTAGGTCTTTTGCCATTATCAAATTAATACTATAACATAAAACTTAAACCAAGAGGACAACTCACTGTTGGCAATCTGTGGCAAAGTATTCGGCCTAATGTGTTTCACGGCCCAGGAAGATGGCGGGAAGGCACTGGACACTTTCAGGTGAAGTCAGATGTTTTATTTTACAGAAATGTGATCAGTGTTCAGCATTTGACTTGAATAGGCTGCAAATGGATCCAGAAAAATGTAAAAAGCTAGGATAAATGATCAAACACTCATTCACAGTGCATACTACTACATGCTGAAGGTCTGAAACAGACTGGAATAGCAGTTGGTATCCCACCCATTGGATTGGGTGATACCAGTTCAATCTAAAATACATCTCATTGTTACACTCATAATAAATGGTATGAGTTGTCTTAGTGGCGACTACCATCGAACAGTGTGAAGGGAACCCCTGCCCATTCACAGATTCTGTGTGTTACTGTGTGAGAGCGAAGTCTTGTGTCTGCAGTGATGCTCGTGGCAACATCATTTAGCTGAGTCTACCTTTAAGTGTACCATGTAAATAAACTAAGTACTAAAAGTTTCAAAAACCAAATGCTTGATATAGGCTAGTCATAATTATTGACATGAAGATAACCAAACAGAAGCAAGTGAATTAACCTGCACATATCTCTGAACATAATGTTTTAATGGTGACTTGTAGTTAGAACATTACTGTTATAATAATGTTATAATTCAACTGGTAAAACCAAAAAATAAGCATTGTATTATAGTCCCTTAAAACCTCTTGAGGATACATTCCCGATAACGGGATTGGTTGGACAACAACCAGTGAGATAGCACGGCGCGATATTCAAAACAAAATAATCTCAAAATTAAAATTCAAGTATTATACGGCATTTTAAAGATACTCTTCTCGTTAATCCAATCACATTGTCCGATTTCAAAAAGGCTTTACGGTGAAAGCAAAACATTAGATTATTTTAGCATAGCACCTCAGCAAAAAAAAGAAGCCATTTTCCAAGCACGATAGCCATCACAAAACCAGATATACAGCTAAAATTAAGCACTAACCTTTGACAATCTTCATCAGATGACACTCCTAGGACATCATGTTAGACAATACATGCATTTTCTGTTCGATCAAGTTTATATTTATATCCAAAAACCCAATTCTTACATTGGTGCGTGACGTTCAGAAAATGTTTTCTCCCCATAACCCCCGGTGAATAGGCACATTTAATTTACAGAAGAACTCATAAACGTTGAAAAAATGTATAACAATTATTTAAAGAATTACAGATAATCTACTCCTTTATGCAACCACTTTGTCAGATTTCAAAATAACGTTACGGAAAAAGCACATTGTTCAATATTCTGAGTACAGAACTTAGCCTTCAATGCTAAGCTATACAGTTAGCCTACAACCACGGCGTCGACAAATCTCTAACAATATGTTCGAAATATTGACTTACCTTTGCTGATCTTCGGCGGAATGCACTCGGATGGGCACCCACTTCCACAAGAAATGTTCATTTGTTCTACAAAGTCCATCATTTATGTCCAAATACGTCCGTTTTGTTGACCCATCCAGAACACTTTACAATGCCATGTGGCGTGGACGCAAGTAGTAACCTGTTTAAATTGGGTACGTTTTTCATCCGGCCGTGAAAATACTGTCCCCTAGCCCCTAGAGGTTAATAGAGAGAATGGAGACACAATGATACACAACTTGGGTGCAGGATCTGTATTCATAGTAGGAATGCATTTCAAATAATAATGTACAAGATTATATGGACAGGAAGAACCTTATCCTAGATCGGCAGTCCTACTCTGAGATGGTTTATAAATATGGGCCCAGGTCGCTTTTACAAATGGGGACCTGAAAATGACTGGGAGAGATAATGACCACTGCAGTTTTGGCTGGATAGGAAGGGGTTGCTTTAGTGAATGCAGGACCATGAGCATGGGAGAATCTCAATTGGTTTAGCTCAACGATGATTCAAAGGGGGTGTGGCGGATTTAAAACAGTTCCGTACTAGCCGCTGAAAGGATACTCATGAGTATCCTTGGAGAGACGAGGCTATTGAGGAGTGGACGACACTAACAAATTGACACTCTCCTCGACCACTCGACCGCTTATCGGTGTCCGGGTCATAGAGGAGTGGAGGATGGAGGAGAGGACGGACTTGTCCCAATTGAGAATTGAGAGGAGAGGATGTAGTAACACCTGGAGAGGAGGAGTTATTATCCCCAATGAGGGAGGGAGAGGTGTGGGTCCATATGTCAGCCTTCAGCAGCCATTAGGCTATCATTAAATGAATGGCCAAGGTGTCTCATTATGCCTTTATGTGTACTGTTTTCATTTCACATTCAACTGTGTTGACACTACACTGTTCCAGCATCAGAGATGAAAATGACTCTGAGCATATCCTAAAATTGAAACATACAGTACCATGCAAAATTTTGGACACACCTACTCATTCAAGGGTTTTTCTTTATTTTTACTATTATCTACATTGTACAAAATAGTGAAGACATCAAAACTATGAAATAACACAAGTGTTGAAGAAATCAAAATATATTTGAGATTTTTCAAAATAGCTACCCTTTGCCTTGATGACAGCTTTGCACACTCTTGGCATTCTCTCAACCAGCTTCACTTGGAATGTTTTTCCAACAGTTTTGAAGTTGTTTCCGCATATGCTGAGCACTTGTAGGCTGCTTTTCCTTCACTCTGGAGTCCAACTTATCCCAAACCATCTCAATTGGAATGAGGTCAGGTCATTGTGGAGGCCAGGTCATCTGATGCAGCACTCCATCACTCTCCTTCTTGGTCAAATAGCCCTTACACAGCCTGTAGGTGTGTTGGGTCATTGTCCTGTTGAAAAACAAACTATAGTCCCACTAAGCGCAAACCAGATGGGATGGTGTATCGCTGTAGAATGCTGGGGTAGCTATGCCAGTTAAGTGTGTCTTGAATTTTAAATAAATCACAGACAGTGTCACCTTCAAAGTACCCCCACACCTTCACACCTCCTCCTCCATGCTTCACGTGGGAACCACACATTTGGAGATCATCTGTTCACCTACTCTGCGTCTCATAAAACACGGTGGTTGGAATGAAAAATCTCAAATTTGGACTCATCAGACCAAAGGACAGATTTCCACTGGTCTAATGTCCATTGCTCATGTTTCTTGGCCCAACCAAGTGTTCTCTTCTTATTGGTGTCCTTTAGTAGTGGTTTCTTTGCAGCGATTCAACCATGAAGGCCTGATTCACATAGAGTCCTCTGAACAGTTGATGTTGAGATGTGTCTGTTACTTGAACTCTGTGAAGCAGGTAGCCTAGTGGGCAGCAGGAATCCTAGTGGTTACAGTGTTGGATAGTAACCAAAAGGTTGCAAGATCAAATCCCTGAGCTGACAAGGTAAAAATCTGTAGTTCTGCCCCTGAACAAGGCAGGTTCTTAACTGACTTGCCTAGTTAAATAAAGGTAAAATGTATGTGGGCTGCAATTTTTGACAGCTGGTAACTCTAATGAACTTATCCTCTGCAGCAGAGGTAACTCTGGGTCTTCCTTTCCTGTGACGGTCCTCATGAGAGCCAGTTTCATCATAGCACTTGATGGTTTTTGCATCAAGAAACTTTCAAAGTTCTTGACATTTTCCGGATTGATTGACCTTCGTGTCTTAAAGTAATGATGGACTGTAGTTTTTCTTTGCTTAGTTGAGCTGTTCTTGCCATAACATAGACTTGGTATTTTACCAAATAGGGTTATCTTCTGTATACCACCCCTACCTTGTCGCAACACAACTGATTGGCTCAAACACAGTAAGGAGGAAAGAAAATCCACAAATTAAATTTTATCAAGGTACAGCTGTTAATTGAAATGCATTCCAAGTCACTACCTCATGAAGCTGGTTGAGAGAATGCCAAGAGTGTGCAAAGCTGTCATCAAGGCAAAGGGTGGCTATTTTGAAGAATCTCAAATATAAAATATATTTGGATTTGTTTAACACTTTTGGTTACTACATGATTCCATACGGTATAGTTTTGATGTCTTCACTATTATGCTACAATGTAGAAAATAGTAAAAAATAAAGAAAAACCCTTGAATGAGTAGCTGTGTCCAAACTTTTGACTGGTACTGTATATATTTGGCCTTTATGTTTTGAGCTGATAGGCTACAGTGTGTACATGGTGTGAAGTAGCCTATATCAAATGAAACTACTATCATCATTAGCTTACTAATTTAATTAGCTAGTTATAGTTGTTGATACGAAGCTCCTGTTTAGCCCTAATCAGAACATGTTCTACCAACCTTTTCTTGCCGATACTTTCTCAATTCTTGATTCGGCAAGCACCAGTGTCTTCTAAACCTCCATGGTTTGTTGCAGGTGGAACATTGGAATTTAGATAATTAAAAAACAAAAGGTTTTCTCTATGAAGTAATCCAACAATGTATACGCCGCCATCTTAGAGTATGTTTATCTTCTCTCATTGATCAAGACAGGTGAGTGTCAAGCGATGTTTGATTTTTGAGTTGCGCACATGACGTGCAGTACTTTGGGAAGGACACCCATTTACAGCTAAACAGAAGCATATGCACAAGCTTGGACACAAGCTTGGTTGATTTGTGATGTTTTTCCCGATTGCACAGTTTTTGGGGAACTCGTCAAAAATGCCCATCGTGGGAGAGGTGACCATATTGCAGTAATGTCCTTCAAATGCTACACTGTGGCTTTAATGGTCCTGTTTTCTCGGTAGCTACCTCATACAATATATTTTATTGTCTGTCTTAGTCATGTTACAATCATTTTCAGTTCTCATGTATGATGATTTTTGACAAGCTTGACCAAGTCTCTTTCTCTTCAGATAGAGGTTTTTTGATTATCCTGATATAGTCCTTCCCCAATGTCGCTCATGTCATTTCATGTTTATACCTTTTTTCTATTTCTCCTCAAAGAGCCCTTTTTTCTGTCTTCACCTTTCCTAACATATGTAATTCAGTTAGTGTTTTTCATATCTCTGCCATCTCTTTTGTAGGCCACCCATTTAAGCATGGGCAGCGCCATTGAGGACTTTCACCATTTTGAAGTAATCAAGTGGGTGGGACTTCCTATTGGTTAAATAAGAATCACATATTTCCATCCAGGTCACCAGGAGGGATCAGCCAATTAATTATACCTGTGAGCAAACATTCCATAACTGCATGTGGCAGTAAATTGCCAATCAGTTTGTTTATCAACTCATTGAATTAGTAGAAGAACTTCAAAATGGAGACGGCCTCAATGGCGCTGCCCATGTTCTCACAGACGCAATAATGGGACAGATACAATTTTGCGTCCTCTAACTATCTCTATGCTCTAACCCTCTCTCTCTCTCTGCCCTCTTCCTCTAGCCACCCTCCCACCCTGCCCTGCCATGTCCTTGTTCCTGGGCCTGTGGATTAGCCTGGGCTTCCTGCTGCTGTGCCAGGCCACGCTGTACGAGACCCTCCAGCAGCACCACGTGCCCCGGCCCGGACGCAACGCCATCCAGATCCTGGGTGAGTCCCTTTCTATGTTCTGTCTGCCCACATCACGCTGTGCCCACTACCCACCTAGTCCTCCCAGGGGAGCTCTCTGAGAAGTGTAAGAGTAAAATAATACTATGTCATCACTCTATCCCCAGTGGAAACAGTGAAGCAACAGTCTTCTGTCTTTTGTAATAGATTGGTTTGCAACCAATATGTTAGCTACTGTGAGAAGAAGAATAGTGCACTGTGGTTTCACAACTTTTTATATTTGTTTGTTTCTATAGATTCTGGCGTTGTATAATGGATTGTTTATGTTTCTTATGGTTCAGTCATGTATCCAGCTGTCAGAGGTGTCATGCCCATAGGGGGCACAGGGGCATGTGCCCCCTCAGATTTGTCCTGTTTTATTTTATAATTTGTTGTTGTTGTTTCTTTGTAATACCTCTAGCCACTGAACAATTGTTGGCTTTAGCTAACTTAGATAGGTTACCTATCTCCCAACCTCATAACTAGCTACTAAGAAGCCATTTCAGGCTATCAAGGAAGTTAGAGTAGCTAGCTTGTTTAAGTATCTTAGCTGGCATGCCTGCTGGCAAGGTTGGTAGACTACAAAAGCAATTACTTAATGTACTAAAAAAGACTCCTTTCAATCTTTTACCCAGATTTTAGCAGAGATGCAGAGAAGCATATTTAGTTAAAGATAACCACCAGTCAGGAGGATACAGACAGCTTAAGAGGTATGCTTACATACGCAGAAAAATACATATATTTATGACATAGAATTAAGCATAATAATTAGGGGTCAAAAAAAGTTTTTTAAGGTATTTGAAACACAAAATTTGTCCAACAATTCGAACCAGCCACCCAGCAACCCAGCCATCCAGACTTATTTTGTGCCTCATGAGATGTTTGGGGTGCATTTTTGGGGTGCCTCTGCCAGCTGTATATAAAACTACGCGATCTTCAAAGTTGGCTTTATTGACATTCTCCTACATTCTTTGCAGGAAATTGTTTTAGCTTAGAGTTGATTATAATGTTTAAGCTCAGCTGCAGCTGCTGTTTTGATCTGAGGTTGGAACTCCCCCTCTGCCCCAGACAGACAAAGAGCACTTTTTAACGGGAGAGGATTTTCAGTGTGAGGAAAGAGTGACTGCAGCATCCTGAATCTATCAGACAAAGCTGGTTGATTGGTACGTAGGACAGGCTCTAGGCAAAACTCCCCATCAGTATGCTGTGAGTGCAGGCTGCTTTGATCACTGTGGCTTAAATGGAAATAACAATTATGTTTCTCTCTCGCTTTCCGGAAACATTCGGCAATTAAAGCCAGTTCCTTCTCCACTGTGGGGGCTAAAGGGGAGGGAGTCAGTGAGATGGGTCTGATTCTCCTCATTTATGTGGGAGTAGAGTAGTCGCGTTCTGTCACTCCCCAGCCATGTGTCTTTGGAAGCAGACTCCTTTAAGCTTTTGACAATGACTCGCTTCTGGAAGCTTCTGACGACAACACTATTCCAAACCCCTTTCACCAGGAAACCAAATCCCAATGCCTGTTAAACATTGATTCCATCTATCTGTGCTTGTCTCATTCTCCGAGCCGTGCTGCCCCATGGAGTGAAAAGACAGTGATTGAAGCAAAAGCAACAACAAAAAATAGACATTGATTTCCCCGACTTGTGATGTCAAGACAAGATTGTTGATAGCCCAATGAGGTTTTTAAGCAGCAGTGAACTGGAGCAGTGGAGTAGGGCAGGTGGCTTGTTTTGGGATTGGAACAGCTGACGTAGTGGGACTTGGTTGTGGGTGTGAGACAGGCTTCACACAAAGTGGTTTGAGCTCATTAATTGGAACAAGTGGGAACAGGATGAGCGACAGAATTAATTTTTTAAAACTTTGTTTCCAGGTTTTTTGTACAAGGATGTGCATGGCCTACAGTAAGTGTATTCTGAATTATGTAGAGGTCCAAGTGAAAACAAAGAGAAAACCCTGCCCAAGGCACATAGAGAAGTCAGCTAAGTTATCGGTGAGATAAATATCCTCCTGATCTAGTTTTGTGAAAGGGTTCTTGTCAGAGAAATCAGCTTGTACAAACACACACTCACATTTTCTTCTCAGCAAAGTCATTATGGCATGGCATTTTCATGGTCCCCTGGGGAACAAGGGGATGCATACACAAAATGAGTCTGAGAGCAGAAGTGTTCTGTCTGAGAGCAGGAGTGTTCTGTCTGAGAGCAGGAGTGTTCGGTCTGAGAGCAGAAGTGTTCGGTCTGAGAGCAGAAGTGGTCTGTCTGAGAGCAGAAGTGTTCTGTCTGAGACCAGAAGTGTTCTGTCTGAGACCAGAAGTGTTCTGTCTGAGAGCAGAAGTGTTCTGTCTGAGAGCAGGAGTGTTCTGTCTGAGAGCAGAAGTGTTCTGTCTGAGAGCAGAAGTGTTCTGTCTGAGAGCAGAAGTGTTCTGTCTGAGACCAGGAATGTTCTGTCTGAGACCAGAAGTGTTCTGTCTGAGAGCAGAAGTGTTCTGTCTGAGAGCAGAAGTGTTCTGTCTGAGACCAGAAGTGTTCTGTCTGAGAGCAGAAGTGTTCTGTCTGAGACCAGAAGTGTTCTGTCTGAGACCAGAAGTGTTCTGTCTGAGAGCAGAAGTGTTCTGTCTGAGAGCAGAAGTGTTCTGTCTGAGACCAGGAATGTTCTGTCTGAGACCAGAAGTGTTCTGTCTGAGAGCAGAAGTGTTCTGTCTGAGAGCAGAAGGGTTCTGTCTGAGACCAGGACTGTTCTGTCTGAGAGCAGAAGTGTTCTGTCTGAGACCAGGAATGTTCTGTACTGTGAAAGTGGATGAAGCTCTGAGTTTTGGCACATAAGAGCGCAGGATGCATTTATTGTTCAGTGTGCTATGCAATAGTAAATTGTTTTATAAGGGAGAAGATTGGTACGGTCAATCAGCAGCATGTACTCAATGAAATTCTGTCACTGGCTGATAGTCAAAATCTAGAATGATAGAAAGATTAAGTTCAACTTAGGCTATCTACAACAAACAGTCATCAAGTGCAACAATTATTGATGAGGACATGTTAATATATATGTGTGATCACCATTGGATGTGATGACATTCACTATCATAGTAAAAAAACACTCCACATGTTCCCTTTATATGTTTTGCAACTGTACAATTTACTGTAGTGTCAAGGCCTCTTAAGTTCTCATCAATCTTACTCAACTGCAGAGTGGTGTTAACAGATGTAACCAGAACTGCTTTCTCAGAATTGAAATGCTACGATGAATATTTGTATTAGAATTGATTTAATAATTTGAGGATGCTCTCTGGTTTCAGCGACCAGATCATTTTATATAAATAGATATGTAGTGCGTGGAGACCAGAGTGAGATCTCAGATTGATACATGCTTTGGTTTTATGCTTAGCTCTTTTCTATAATAAAATAGAATTGAATGGATAGTCATAATTAAAAAGAAAACATATGTCATAATGCCTTCATCTGTGATGTATGGTAACATACAGGGTTTTGATGCTGTGAACATTGTCAACATTTTATTTTTTTATTTATTTAACCTTTATTTAACCAGGAAGGGCTCATTGAGATTTAAAATCTCTTTTTCAAGAGCGTCCTGGCCAAGTCAGCGCCAAGTCATTACAAAAATTACAGACAAACAACATGAAAAACTACAATGAATCTAGTAAAAACCATAGAATTAACAAAGAATATAACAAAATCAAAAACAGCTAATTAAAAACATTGACATGTCAGGGAATCAGTCTCAAGATCATTCATCAGTGATTTAAAAATACCAATCGGGACAAGTTCTTCCAGTTTAAAAGTATTTTGTAAGGCATTCCAAGACGATGGCGCAGAGTACATAAAAGCCCTTTTACCAAATTCAGTTCGGACATTTGGAACAGTTAGCAGGATAAAGTCCCGCGAACGAAGAGAGTACCCACCACATTTCTGAACAATAAAAATGCATAACTAATAAAAAGGAACTTTACATGTTACGATTCAATGCATTTTACAACGGCTAAAACCATTGGCAGTCAATACACAAAAGAAACTTGAAGGCAAGGCCAGAAAAACAACCAACGAACACAAACCTGTTTGTGAGTTGTGCTTCTGCCTTCGATGCAGTATCTCTGTTTACACAACTTATGGCCTTGTACAAATCATTCTGAAAACCGGAATGATACCCATGAGTCTATCAAATATTCCAACTATTGGAATATTGCCTACCCAATTTCCATTATTTTCTAACAAAGGGTTTGCACACTATTGTTTGATTGACAGGCATGTGTTCTGTACCAGAAAAAAAGCCTTAAATAAAGGTATGTGTGGATCTCGATATGGAGCCTGGTTTTCAGACTGGCTACCAGAGCTCCCTGGCTGAGTGAGTGAATGATACCGCAGCAGCAGCTCTCAGTACTCAGACGAAGGTGTGAATATATCTCTGCACAGGGGAAGTGAAGGTCATGTTGAGCAAGGTACAAATGTAATCCTCAAGCCTGTTCAAGCATCTAACAATGTTTTAAAAAATCTGCTTATCCCCCTCTGCAACAGCGAGCTGACATAATACCACTGCACAGTACATGCATACCAAAAATATATGAGGAGAGATAGGGCTTTTCAACCTCCATTTCTTTATTTATTAGAATATTTCAGTTAGAAATCTGCTGGTCACAGTTGAGGCTGGGATTGAGTAACGAGTCGCCTGACTGCTTCATCACCTGCTCAGGAAGCGGCGCCGTTGCCTTCCCATGAGCCCCTGCTTCGCGGCCTCCCCTACGTCCCCCGCGCTGGGAAAGATTGATTGTGCCCAGATTCTGGGCAGCCAATTTTGGTCTCTCAAGAAATAATCCACTACACTGACAGATGAGGCGAATGTGACATGACACACTAGCCCAGCTCAGCTCTTTCCTCACCTGCCAACTAACACTGTACTGCCAAGTCCAATCCTGGAGAAAGCAGCTTGCTGCTGTGGATGATTCTACTGGACACTATGCAGCCCAGTTGAAGGGTCAAACTGTAACATTCAAAGAAATATGGATTGTCATTGTTTGGAGAAGTTACATTGAAATCAAACATTTCTTAATAGTCAGTTTTATGTTCAACTGCTACTGAATATGTATTTGTTTCCTTTCCAAATGGAAGTGCATTGTCATTGTGTGTCCTAGCAATGCCCATAGGGAGGATATTGAATGCAATGGCGATGCATTTGGTTTATGATTCTGACATAACTCTCTAAGGGCACTAGCTGATTCCCATTCCAATGTAAGCTACAATATTAACATACATCACTATTAGTCCTGAAGGAGCAGTCCTTAGCTGTCATTTTGACAAAACAAAAACAGTGTTGTCTGACACAATAAAAAGTCAATTGTTTGTTGCAATGACGGTGCTAAACTGTTTCTCATAGTTGATGAAATCAGCAGAAGTGGTGACAGTAATGACAGCTTAGCCAGTTGTTTCCCCGTTCTACATGAAGATGCAAGCAGCCACTTGGTGTGACTGTGAACTGATGATGTGATTAGGAATCACTTGAATCATCCTTGTAAGAAATGCAGAAATACTGTATAGGAAGTAGGGTGCTGAGGACTTTGTTTTGGTGAAATCCATGCTGATTTTGGATGGTTTATAGCGTAAGGTGGATAGGTCATAATTTGCATACTGCAGCAAACAGTGTTGATATTGATATTGTACTGCACTCTTGAGGGAGCTTGCAAGGAAGCATTTCGCTGCACTGTTTATACCTGCTGTGACAAATGCAATTTGTTTTGAACCCATACCATTTATAAAACGGTTATAATGATTTAATCAATTGAATGTAAATATCTCATAATGAATAACCTTTTGAAAGATGATTAGAAGACAAGCGCTTTAATGATGTTCATGTTCAGTGTGCCATTTGATATGCAATACTCCTTTAGTCTAGGAAAGCTCTTGAGGCAGACAAAAACATGTAATTACTACTATTATTCATCATGACACAGAAATAACCACACAGCTAAACACAGTTTAAAGTGAGCAATAGCAGAAAATGAAATGTCAACCAATAGTAGTCAAGTATGGGGAATCGTGTTGTTGACGAATGGAGCCCCATGTTATGATGAGCAGATTGACCACAGATTGACCACCATTTAATTGTGTGGAGGTTTTTTTATATGATTCATGTATCCTGACATTCTGAAATCTTTGTTATGGTTTACTTTGACCTTTTCTGCTGTGACTGTGGGCTCTTTTCTGTAGGATGAGATGTCTGAGTGTAGGTGGGTGTGTTGGTGAACCTTAGGGCATCTATATTTCTGTAGGATGAGATGTCTGAGTGTAGGTGGGTGTGTTGGTGAACCTTAGGGCATCTATATTTCTGTAGGATGAGATGTCTGAGTGTAGGTGGGTGTGTTGGTGAACCTTAGGGCATCTATATTTCTGTAGGATGAGATGTCTGAGTGTAGGTGGGTGTGTTGATGAACCTTAGGGCATCTATATTTCTGTAGGATGAGATGTCTGAGTGTAGGTGGGTGTGTTGGTGAACCTTAGGGCATCTATATTTCGGTAAATGAGAACTGGGTTGAATTCCGGAAACTTACATTTCAAGACTGAATCTATTTGTTCATTGCCATGGGAATGTCTAGCTCAGAAGAGGGATGGTTTTCCTGGCTGAGTTTGAGAACATGCCAATTAGCTACACTATCAAACACACATTACATACAAATATACCCTTGCAGTTTTAGAATCAATTTCCTTATTGCTGTGATTTACTGCCTGCATTGTTCCATACAGTAAAACATGAAAGATACATACACTGTAATCTCATGATAGTTCTCAAACCATATTTAAGTACTGTCAACATGAATGTAATCCAAATTACTGGTTCGCTTATGCAACTTCGATTTACACGCTTTTCAAACTGCCAAAGGGCAAGCAGTTTTACAACTACCCACAGGAAAGTAACATCTCAGTATGAGTTTTTGTGTTTTTGTTTGACCATTAATTTGATACATTTCACACCCACTTTTAATTGCAAGGACTAATTAGTGTGAGAATGGATGGTGGAAACAGAATTAAATTAAATTCCGCTCACTGGAATGGATGGTGATTTAATCAGATTTCTTTTGTGCAAATTCGATAAAAAGGAAACGTTTGATCAGGTTGGCATATACGCGCGCGCACACACACACACACACACACACACACAGAAAGTCACAAATAAACCATCCCCACCTAGACAGTGGCCAGGACAGGGGTCTGGGATAGTGAAATGGCTTTCTAAATGAGGTGACAGCAAGCATGGTTCATCAATGCAATTCTCATGGCATAAGAAAAAGATACCTCCACATCCCCTAAAAACAAAAACTACTTCAGTGGCTCTGACATAATTGCCTGATGATGAGAATCAAAAACTAAACGCACACAAATGTAATAAGAAACATCAATTTCAGAGCGAGCCGTCTACCAAGGCATTCTTTTTCCGGGCTCGAACACCCAAAGCCTTTAATCTGGTTCCACATTGGCTTGTAATTGCTATAAAAACTGCAGGCTTTAGTTGAGAGCTCATTGTTGAGGTCTCTCACTCTATCGCAGAGCATGCCCTTCATGGTAATGAAAGCAACCTTTTTAAAACTGGGCAATAACTGCCTCATCATTCCTATACACAGCATCACTCTCTCTCACCCCTGCCTTCCCTCCCTCCCTCCCTCCCTCCCTCCCTCCCTCCCTCCGTC